>NW_015390974.1:21918-24552 GCF_001527695.2 Protobothrops mucrosquamatus | reverse complement strand
TTTCGGATTCTGGGGAGGCGGGAGGATGTTTTGACTGACAGGATCGTCCTCCGTCTTCTCTCTCTCTTTTTCCTTTTTTTTCGCCGAGTAAAATCCGGAAGACGGGCAGGCAGTCCTCAAACATACGACCAAATTCCAGGTCGCTAAGCAAAACATTTCTGGAATGAGTTTGGCAGCCGTTTTACGACCTCCCTTGCCTGCGAGTTGTTAAGTCAGACGCCCGGTCGTTAAGCGAATCCAGCTTCCCCCCCCCCCCCCATTGACTTTGCTGGTCCAGACGGTCGCAAAAAAAAAAAAACGAGGATCAGGCGATTCCGGGACACGGCGACCGTCGTAAACCCGAGTCAGCGGTCAAAAGATCGGGAGGAATATCACGTGACCATCCCGGGGGATGCTGGCGACGGTCGTTAAGTGTGAAAAAACAGTCCTCGGTTGCGGGTTCCCCCTCCAGTGCAGTTGTACGTTAGAACGGTCACTAAACGAACGGTCGTAAGTCGAGGACTTCCTATCCGGGATTTTCCGATATTCCGCGATTTCTAGAATCGTTCTGGAAAATTAGATCGTTGGGGGGGGGGGAAATAACCCCCTCCGTGCAGTTGTACATTAGAACGGTCACTAAACGAACGGTCGTAAGTCGAGGACTTCCTGCCCGGGATTTTCCGACATTCCGCGATTTCTAGAATCGTTCTGGAAAATTAGATCGTTGGGGGGGGGGAAATAACCCCCTCCGTGCAGTTGTACGTTAGAACGGTCACTAAACGAACGGTCGTAAGTCGAGGACTTCCTGCCCAGGATTTTCTGATATTCCGCGATTTCCAGAATCGTTCTAGAAAATTAGATAGTTTGGGGGGGGGGAATACCCCTCCCCCGTGCAGTTGTACGTTAGAACGGTCACTCAACGAACGGTCGTAAGTCGAGGACTTCCTGTCCGGGATTTTCCGACATTCCGCGATTTCTAGAATCGTTCTGGAAAATTAGATAGTTGGGGGGGGAAATGCCCCCCCTCCGTGCAGTTGTACGTTAGAACGGTCACTCAACGAACGGTCGTAAGTCGAGGACTTCCTGTCCGGGATTTTCCGACATTCCGCAATTTCTAGAATCATTCTAGGAAATTAGATAGTTGGGGGGGGGGAATACCCCGCCTTTGCTAATTTCTCAAACTAATTTTAATGCATAAATTCGTTAATCAACCCCGCTGTTGGATTGAGAAATTAATTAATTAATCGGGCGACCACGGGGAGCGTTCCGCGGTCGTTAAGTGTGGAAAAGGGGTCCTAAATCGCCTTCTTCCGGTGCCGTCGTAACTTCGAGCGGTCGCTAAATGAACGATTGTAAGTCGAGGGCTTTGTAGTCCCTGAAATTCTCTTTTTTTCCCCCCCTATATTTATAGCCAACGGGGAGGAATCGGAGCAAGGGATCGAGAAATGACGGATTTAGGGGGATTCTCTGCTTCCAAACGCCATGTTTTCCCGGGATACGTCCCTAAACCTCTCAAGTTCCTAGTCCCTGGTGAGGAGGGACTCTGTTCTGACAGAACGGCCGTGTTTCTTTGCTCATGCTCGGCCTCCGAAGGGTTAACGGGAGCTTCTGCCGCAGAAACAGCAGAGCAGGAATTGAGTCGCTGCGACCTCTGTGACCTGCTCAAGCGCACCTCTCAAGTTCCTAGTCCTTCATGAGGAAGGCCTCTGTTTTGTCAGAACAGCCGTGTTTCTTTGATCATGCTTGACCTCCGAAGGGTTAATGGGAGCGTTTGGGTGGAAACAGCAGGGCAGGACTTCTCCCTGCGACCTTTGTGACCTGCTCAGGTGCCCCTCTCAAGTTCCTAGTCCCCGGTGAGGAGGGCCTCTCTTCTGACCGAATGGCCACGTTTCTTTCCTCATGCTCGACCTCCAAGGGTTAATGGGAGCTTCTGTGCAGAAACAGCAGGGCAGGAATTGAGTCTCTGCGACCTCTGTGACTTGCTCATGGGCACCTCTCAAGTTCCTAGTTCCTGGTGAGGACGGCCTCTGTTTTGTCAGAATGGCCGTGTTTCTTTGCTCACGCTTGACCTCCAAGTATTTAATAGTAGCTTCTGCGCAGAAACAGCAGAGCAGGACTTGAGTCGCTGTGACCTCTGCAACGTGCTCGTATGCCCCTCTCAAGTTCCTAGACACACACACACACACACACACACACACACACACACACGTCATTAAACAAGGCACCAGCCTGTTCCGAACACCTCGGGCCCTTTTTTTTTGCCTACCGGGCGACTCCTTCTTTGCAATTGTGCTACCCAAAGAGTGCGCCCACCTCCTCCTTTTTCAGCTTGTGTGTACTTGTGTGTGTGTGTGTGTGTGATTCACTGGAGGATTAACCTTCCTGCTGGGTTTCAGGACTCTGTGTGTGTGTGTTTGTGTGTGTGTGTGTGTGTGCGTGTAACTTTGTGTAGGTGCTTTGTGTGGTCTATTGGGCAAAGGAACCGCCAGGCTTTTGTGCAGTTGACAAGCTGCACAAAGCCGGGATTGTGAATTGAATGCAGCGCCAGCCGAGGACTTGTTTTATATAGATATATAGATATAGATATAGGACATAGATAGATAGATAGATAGATAGATAGATAGATAGATAGATAGATAGATAGATAGATAGATA
>NW_015390974.1:0-20009 GCF_001527695.2 Protobothrops mucrosquamatus | reverse complement strand
CCTTCCTATCTTCCTTCTTCCCTGCATCCCTCTTCCTTCCTTCCTTCCTTCCTTCCATCCCCATTTTCCTTCCTTCCTTCCTTCCTTCCTTCCCTCCCTCCCTCCCTCCCTCCCTCTTTCCCTCCCTCCCTTCCTCCGGCATCCAACCTTTGCCAACCAAAAGAACAAGGTCAATTTCATTGGATTTCCATTCCGGAGGCTGGAACCGGATCGTGAAATGCCAGCTTCTCTTTCTCTCCCCCCCCCCCCGGTTGTGCGATAATTGTGCGATAATCACAACGCCGTTGTGAGATCAAATCCCCCTCCGACAGCCCCCCTCCCAGCTCCTCCTCTTCTCTCCCCCCCCCTACATGCCCCACATGGGGAAGGAGGGAGGGAATCATTGCCTCCAATCCGTTACATATCTGACCAATTTTTTTTTTCATTTGTGTGTGTGTGTATGTGTGTGTGTGTGTGTGTTTTTCAAGTGGGTAGATCCCGCTGGGATCCTTTTGTGGGATCCTTTCAGCTCTCAGGAGCAGTCAAAGCGGGGAGGGAGGGGAGAGGGAAATGGGTATTCCTCCTCCCCCCCCCCTCTAGAGAGAAGAGGTTTTTCCGAAGGGAAAAGGGAAGAGGGAAAGCAAGGGGTGGCTGAGGATGATGGATGGTGGAGTCCTCCGGGGGGGCGGTGGAAAGGTGGGGAGTGGGCCCCGATACCTGATACCCTGGTTTTCTTTCTTTCTTTCTTTCTTTCTTTCTTTCTTTCTTTCTTTCTTTCTTTCTTTCTTTCTATCTATCTATCTATCTATCTATCTTTCTCCTTCCTTCCTTTTTTCCTTCTGTCCTTTCATTTTCCTTCCTTCCTTTCTTTCTTTTGCTTCTGTTCTTCCTTTCCTTTCCGTTGCCTTAGTCTTCCTTCCTCTTTCTTTCTTTCTTTCTTTCTTTCTTTCTTTCTTTCTTTCTTTCTCTTCCTTTTCTTTCCCTTCCATTTCCCTTCTTTCTTTCTTTTTCTCTTTCTCTTCCTTTCCCTTCCTTTCTTCCTTCTTTCCTTCCTCTTTCTTTTCTCTTTTCTCCCTTTCTCTCCCTTTCCCTTCCATTTCCCTTCCTTCTTTCTTTTTTTATCTTTTTCTTTCCTTCCTTCCTTCTTTCCTTTTGTCCTTCCTTTTCTCTTCCTTCGTCCTTTCGTTTTCCTTCCTTCCTTTCTTTCTTTTGCTTCTGTTCTTCCTTTCCTTTCCGTTGCCTTAGTCTTTCCTTCCTCTCTTTCTCTCTCTCTTTCTTTCTTTCGTTATTCTCTCTTCCTTTCCCTTTTCCTTCCTTCCTTCCTTCCTTCCTTCCTTTCTTTTTCTCTCTTTCTCTTCCTTTTCTTTCCCTTCCATTTGCTTTCCTTATTTCTTTCTTTTTTCTCTCTTCCCCTCCCTCCCTCCCTTCCTTTTTCTTTCTTTCTCACTTTCCCTTCCTTCCATCCATCCATCCTTTGTTTCTCTTCCTTTCCCTCTTCCTTCCTTCCTTCCTTCCTTCATCTTTCTTTCTTTTTCTCTTTCTCTTCCTTTTCTTTCCCTTCCATTTGCTTTCCTTACTTCTTTCTTTCTTTCTTTTCTCTCTCTTCCCCTCTCTCCCTCCCTCCCCCCTTCCTTCCTTTTTCTTTCTTTCTCTCTTTCTCTCTCTTTCCCTTCTATCCATCCATCCTCTCTTTCTCTTTCTCTTCCTTTCCCTCTTCCTTCCTTCCTTCCTCTCTCTCTCTCTCCTTCTCTTTCTCTTTTTTCCTTTCCACCTTTCATGACAGTCGCCAGCCCCCCACAAATTGGACCCCACATTGCCCCCTCATGGCCCTCGGCAAGCGGACTGATCCCCCCTCCTCGTTTGCTCTCCACACCGTCCTTCGCTCCATTCCGCCAGCAGTCGTATCTTGAGGACTAGCTCCGCTTGCGGGTTTTGCTTGAAAAACCCTTGCAAGAGCTTTGGAAAAGCCGAGTCCCGCTGCCCGTCCCCTCCCTGAACGTAAATCGCAGGGCGTCCTCAACTTATAACCGTTTGTTTTAGTGACCTTTCGAAGTTAACACGGCCCGGGGGGGGGGGTTGGAAAAGGGACTCGCGACGGTTTTTCACACCTACGACTCGGAGTTACGACGGTCGTGTCTTTGGGTCACGTGACCCTCTTCGGCGACCTCCTCCCCAGTCAAAGGGGAAGCCGGATTCATTTAACGACCGTGTACTGACTGAACCGCAGCGGTTCGATTAACAACGGCAGGCCCAAAAGGTCGTAAAATGGGGCGGGACGCACTTAACGGAGGCTTCGTTTAGCAACAGAAGTTCTGGGTTCGATTGCCGCCGTAAGTCCAGGACGTATCTGTAATTGGGCGAGGAGAGCTGGAGAGAGCCAGGATTGGCTCAAAGTGTTTGCCTGTTTATTTTTCCTTCGGCCGGCTTTAAAAAAAACTCCGGGAATTCTGTTTATCGCACTACGTTTATATCGGGGGGGGGGGGAATTTAATTGGATGTGATAAAGTTGTGCTTTGGCCGGTATTTTGGGGGGATAAAAGTCTTCTGAACATCAGATTATTGGTCAAATAATCAGAGAGGGCCCTTTGCTGACTGGTGGACTTCAACTCCCAGAATGCCTCAGTCGGCCATTTTGATGAAACTGCGGGCTCGGATCCAGACTCTCAGGAGTCTTCAAACTTGGCCATTTTATGACTGGTGGACTTCAACTCCCAGGATTCCTCAGTCGGCCATTTTGATGAAACTGCGGCTTGGATCCAGACTCTCAGGGGTGTTCAAACTAGGCCCTTTTATGACTGGTGGACTTCAACTCCCAGAATTCCTCAGTCAGCCATTTTGATGAAACTGCGGGCTCGGATCCATACCAGGGGTCTTCAAACTTGGCCATTTTATGACTGGTGGACTTCAACTCCCAGGATTCCTCAGTCGGCCATTTTGATGAAACTGCGGGCTCGGATCCATACCAGGGGTCTTCAAACTTGGCCATTTTATGACTGGTGGACTTCAACTCCCAGGATTCCTCAGTCGGCCATTTTGATGAAACTGCGGCTTGGATCCAGACTCTCAGGGGTGTTCAAACTAGGCCCTTTTAAGACTGGTGGGACTTCAACTCCCAGAATTCCTCAGTCGGCCATTTTGATGAAACTGCGGCTTGGATCCAGACTCTCAGGGGTGTTCAAACTAGGCCCTTTTAAGACTGGTGGGACTTCAACTCCCAGAATTCCTCAGTCGGCCATTTTGATGAAACTGCAGGCTTGGATCCAAACTCTGAGGGGTCTTCAAACTCGGCCCTTTTATGACTGGTGGACTTCAACTCCCAGGATTCCTCAGTCGGCCATTTTGATGAAACTGCAGGCTTGGATCCAGACTCTCAGGGGTCTTCCAACTTGGCTCTTTTATGACTGGTGGACTTCAACTCCCAGGATTCCTCATTCGGCCATTTTGATGAAACTGGGGGCTCGGATCCAGACTCTCAGGGGTCTTCAAACTCGGCCCTTTTGTGACTGGTGGACTTCAACTCCCAGAATGCCTCAGTCAGCCATTTTAATGAAACTGGGGGCTCGGATCCAGACTCTCAGAGGTCTTCAAACTCAGCCCTTTTCTGACTGGTGGGACTTCAACTCCCAGAATTCCTCAGTCGGCCATTTTGATGAAACTGCGGGCTTAGATCCAGACTCTCAGGTATCTTCAAACTCGGCCCTTTTCTGACTGGTGGACTTCAACTCCCAGAATTCCTCAGCCAGCATACCTGGCTGAGGATTCTGGGAGTTGAAGTCCACCAGTGATAAAAGGGCCAAGTCTGAAGACCCCTGCTTGAGGAAAACCCAAATTTTACTCAAATTACTTGGTGTAATGTAATATTTTTGGAAGCAAAGAAGAGCTAGATGGGTGGGGTTTTTTTGCCAGCTTTGCTCAAGGTCAAGGGATAACTTGGCATCTTGAAGCTGAATGGAGTCCAACTCCCAGAATCCCCCAGTCAGCCATGCTTTAAGAGGGGTGGACTTCAACTCCCAGAATTCCCCTGCCAGCATGCTTTAAGAGAGGTGGACTTCAACTCCCAGAATTCCCCTGCTAGCATGCTTTAAGAGGGGAGGACTTCAACTCCCAGAATTCCCCTGCCAGCATGCTTTAAGAGGGGAGGACTTCAACTCCCAGAATTCCCCTGCTGGCATGCTTTAAGAGGGATGGACCTCCTCCTAGAATTCCCCTGCTGGCATGCTTTAAGAGGGGAGGACTTCAACTCCCAGAATCCCCCAGCCAACATGCTTTAAGAGAGGTAGACTTCAACTCCCAGAATCCCCCAACCGGCATGCTTTAAGAGGGGAGGACTTCAACTCCCAGAATCCCTCAGCCGGCATGCTTTAAGAGGGGAGGACTTCAACTCCCAGAATTCTTAAAAGCCCACCCCTCTTAAAGCATGCTGGTTGGGGAATTCTGGGAGTTGAAGTCCACCCCTCTTAACGGTCCTAAGCTGGAGAAAGTCTGCCACACAGACCCACACATAATTAGATTTTTTTTTATCCTCCCTACTTTCTTCTGTTTCAGCCCCTTCAACTGTGTGTGTGTTTGTGTCTTTGTGTGTGTGTGTGTTTGTGTGTGTGTGTGTAGTAGTAGTAGTAGTAGAGAAGAGATTTCCGTCCCCCCCCCCTCCTTAAATCCTCAGAAATCGGTCGTGGGGAGGCCTTCCTTTGTCCTTTCCCCCCATTTTATGCAATCGTGGTCTGATGACAGGCAGTTGCTAGCAGTCGGACTCGGTAAACAAACCATGTTCTCCTGAATTGGCAAAATCTGAAGCCGGTTGCGCGCCACCCATTAGGCAGCGTTGCCCCGAGGAGAATTTTGTGGGTTCAAGGAAAGTTCTGCAGTCTGCTCTGGGCTTGGTGACGTCTATCCTTGACCCACTTTGGGACCTGGATTGGGGGGGGGGGAGGGAGACAAGCCGGCAACAAGCCGCCTTGAGCGAAGCCGGCTTTGAACTGTAGATGAACTGTAGGCTGGTCACGGATGCTGGCCAGTTGCCTGGGGCTGCCAAGTCGAGAGAAATATGTATATATATATATATATATATATATTAAAAAAACATATAGATATAGATATAAATAGATCTAGGGTTTTTTCGAAACTTAGTTAATCCTTGGTATGATCAAAAAGGCGTTCTGGAATGGTGGACCTTCCAGAATTACAGGTTAACAGGAGTTGGAAGGGGTCTTGGAGGTCATCTAGTCCAACCCCCTGCTCAAGCAGGAGACGCTTACATGAATTATAGCATAACAGAGTTAGAAGCGACCTCAGAGGTCATCTAGTCCAACCCCCTGCTCCAGCAGAAGACCCTTACAGAGTCACAGAGTGCCAGAGTTGGAAGGGACCCTGGAGGTCATCTAGTCCGACCCCCTCAAGCAGGAGGCCCTTTATAGAATAACAGTTGGAAGGGCCCTTCGAGGTCATCTAGTCCAACCCCCTGCTCCAGTAGAAGACCCTTACAAGCAATGCCAGAGTTGGAAGGGACCCTGGAGGTCATCTAGTCCAACCCCCTCAAGCAGGAGACCCTTTACAAAATAACAGTTGGAAGGGACCCTGCAGGTCATTTAGTCCAACCCGCTGCTCGAGTAGGAGACCTTTTATAGAATAACAGTTGGAAGGGCCCTTCGAGGTCATCTAGTCCAACCCTCTGCTTCAGCAGAAGACCCTTAGAGAGTCACAGAATGCCAGAGTTGGATGGGACCCTGGAGGTCATCTAGTCCAACCCCCTCAAGCAGGAGACCCTTTACAAATTAACAGTTGGAAGGGACCCTGCAGGTCATTTAGTCCAACCCGCTGCTCGAGTAGGAGACCTTTTATAGAATAACAGTTGGAAGGGCCCTTCGAGGTCATCTAGTCCAACCCCCTGCTTCAGCAGAAGACCCTTAGAGAGTCACAGAATGCCAGAGTTGGATGGGACCCTGGAGGTCATCTAGTCCAACCCCCTCAAGCAGAAGACCCTTTACAAAATAACAGTTGGAAGGGACCCTGCAAATCATCTAGTCCAACCCGCTGCTTGAGTAGGAGACCCTGATAGAATAAAAGAGTTGGAAGGGGCCTTTGAGGTCATCTAGTCCAACCCCCTCAAGCAGGAGACCCTTTACAGAATACCAGAGTTAGAAGGGACCCTGGAGGTCATCTAGTCCAACCCCCTGCTCCAGCAGGAAACCCTTACAGAATAACAGAATGCCAGAGTTGGAAGGGACCTGGGAGGTCAACTAGTCCAACCCCTTCAAACAGGAGACCCTTATGGAATACCAGAGTTGGAAGGACCTTCTAGGTCATCTAGTCCAACCCCCTGCTCAAGCAGGAGACACTTACAGAATCACAGAATAACAGAGTTGGAAGTGACCCTGGAGGTCATCTAGTCCAACCCCCTCATGCAGGAGACCGTTACAGAATACCAGGGTTGGAAGGGTCCTTGGAGGTCATCTAGTCCAACCCTTTCAAGCAGGAGACCCTTATAGAATCACAGAGTTGGAGGTCATCTAGTCCAACCCCCTGCTCAAGCCGGAGACCCTTTACAGAATAACGGAATGCCAGAGTTGGAAGGGACCTTGGAGATCATCTAGTCCAACCCCCTCAAGCAGGAGACCCCTTACAGAATACCAGAGTTGGAAGGGACCCTGGAGGTCATCTAGTCCTGCTCCAGCAGGAGACTCCTATTACAAAACGGGGTGGAGAAGGGCTTGTGAGCGGTGTTTGGGAAACTAATGGTGGCTCTCGACTTACGACGGTTCATTTAGTGACCGTCTGAACTGGGACTGGGACTGACCGAAGGAACTGAGTGCTGTTTTTCACTCTGAAGACCGTCTTTCGCACTCAGGACCCTTGCAGCATCCCCAGGGTCAAGTGATTAAAATTCAGACACAGGGCAACCGACTCGTATTTATGACATCCGCAGCGTCCCGGGGGTGTGTGTGGTGTCACGGGATCCCGTTTTGCGACCGTCTGACGAGCAAAAGTCCAAGTGGAAGCCAGAGTTACTTAACAGTCGCGCTATTGACAAACTTGTGAACTGCAGTGTTTCACTTAACGACCACAGGAAGGTCGTCAAATGGGGTAAAAACTCCCCGAACAACCGTCTCGCTTAGCAACGGAAAGGCTGGGCTCCATTGTAGTACTAAGTCGAGAAATGCCTCTGTTTGACCACCTCTTCCTCCTTCTCCTCCTCCCTTCGTCTCCTCCTCTTCCTCCTTCTCCTCCTCTCCTCCTCTAGGTCTCCTCCTCCTCCTCTTCTCGTCCTCCGCTCCTCTTTATCTCCTTCTCGTCCTTCTCTTCCTCCTCCTCTTCATCTCCTCCATCTCCTTCTCGTCCTCCTCTTCTCGTCGTCCTCCTTCTCCTCTTCGTCTCCTCCTCCTTCTCGTCGTCCTCCTTCTCCTCTTTGTATCCTCCTCTTCTCCTCCTCCTCCTTTTTCCTCCTCCTCTTCGTATCCTCCTCTTCTCCTCCTCCTCCTTCTTCTCATCCTTCTCTTCGTCTCCTCCTCCTTCTCATCCTCCTCTTCGTATCTTCCTCTTCGTCTCCTCCTCCTTCTCGTCCTCCTGCTTCTCCTCTTTGTATCCTCCTCTTCTCCTTCTCCTTTTCCTCTTCGTATCCTCCTCTTCTCCTCCTCCTTCTCGTCCTTCTCCTCTTCGTATCCTCCTCTTCGTCTCCTCCTCCTCCTCCTCGTCCTCCTCCTTCACCTCTTCGTCTCCTCCTCCTTCTCCCTTCTAGCACTGATGATGTTACCTCATTTGGTCTTGAAAGATCTACGTCAAGCTCAGAGGGCATCTCCTCCTTCTCCTCGTCTCCTCCTCCGGCTCTTCGTCTTCTTCTCATCCTCCTTTTCTCCTTCTCTTCCTCTTCGTCTCCTCCTCCTCCTCTTCATTTCCTCCTTCTCCTCTTCATCTCCTTCTCATCCTCCTTTTCTCGTCCTCCTCCTTGTCCTTCTCCTCTTCCTCTTCATCTCCTCCTCTCCTCTTTGTGTCCTTCTCATCCTCCCCTTCTCGTCCTCCTTCTCCTCATCCTTCTCTTCCTCTTTCTCCTCCTGTTTGTCTCTTCCTCCTCTTCCTCTCCTTGTCATTGTCCTCCTCTTCTTCTTCCTCTTCGTCTCCTTCTCATCCTCCTGCTCTTCGTCTCCTCATTGCCCTCCTCCTTCTCTTCTTCTCCTTCTCTTCCTCCTCCTCCTTCTTCCTGTTCCTCCTCCTCTTCTCCCGCCTAGCACTGATGATGTTACCTCGTTTGGTCTTGAAAGGTCTACATCAAGCTCAGAGGGCATCTCCTCCTTCTCCTCGTCTCCTCCTCCGCCTCTTTGTCTCCTTCTCATCCTCCTTTTCTCCTCTCTGCACTCTCCATTCCCTTCTTGCCCTGATGATGTTCCCTAGTTGGGTCATGAAACGTCTGCATGAAAAGCACCCAGCTCAGAGAGCACCAAGGACCCCACAGTTGTTCTCCTCCTCCTCCTCCTCCTCCTCCTCCTCCTCCTCCTCCTCCTCCTCCTCCCCCCCCTCCTCCCAGCTTGTCTCTTAAGGCCCGTTCTTACATGCAGGTCACGGAAACGGAAAAGTTGGGGGGAGAGCAGAATAAATATATAAATTCACCCCCCCATGGTCATCCTGTTCTTTGGCTTCCCAGGATGGTGGTCTCACCTCCCCAGGTCCTGGAGAAGCTTCCCAAGCCCACCACAAACACAACCCGGAGATAGACCGTTGTGTTGTGGTCCTTCCAGCCGTCCCCGGTCTCCGTCGTGCTGGGAAATGTGACATTCTAACCGCGTCGTCTCTGATCTTTTTGTGTCGCCAAAGCAGAAGAGCTGAAGGCATCTGCTGAGGTTCCATCAGCAGAAGAGCCAGCTGCCGTCCCAGGAAAGGACCTTCTACTGAGCCCGGACAAGAAGACCAAGGTGAGGTTCTTTCTTGCGTTTCCTGCTTCTGACATGCTTGGGTTTTTTCCCCCCCATCCTGCTTCTTCTAAGCTAACGTTGAAGGTCTGTTCTCTGAGGTGAAGCTTCTGGAGAAGACCCTCGCAACCGGTAGAGCGGCGTTCCTCCATCTGGGTAGACCGAATTTGTCTGGACTTCAGCTCCACCCTGGCTGGGGACTCCTGGGAGTTGAAGTCCGTACATCTTCGAGCTGACCCCGGTGGAGAAACCCTGAGGTAGGTTCACCGCTTTGAGGTGGACATCCATAATTGGTTAGCTTGAAAGTTTAGGGACCTAGTCCATATTTGGTCCATCCCTCTTCATCTCCAGTAAAAGATGGACAGACCCACCTGCCAGAGTTGAGAAAACCTGCTGTAAGTTGACGGCTTTGAGGTGGACATCCATAATTTGCTAGCTTGAAGGTGTATGGACCATTGAAGGTTTAGGGACCTAGTCCATATTTGGTCCATCCCTCTTCGTCTCCAGTAAAAGATGGACGGATCCACCTGCCATAGTTGAGAATACCTGCTGTAAGTTCACGGTTTTGAGGTGGACATCCATACCTTCATAGTTTGAAGATGGAAAGACCATGTATGGACAATTGAAGATGCCCATCCTTCTTCATCTCCATTAAAAGATGGACGGATCCACCTGGCAGAGTTGAGAAAACCTGCTGTAAGTTCATTGCTTTGAGGTGGAAATCCATAACTTGGTACCATAGCTTGAAGGTGTATGGACCATTGAAGGGACCATTCAAGTCCACATTTGGTCCATCCCTCTTCATGTCCATTAAATGATGGGTGGATCCACCTGCCAGAATTGAGATAACCTGCTCTAGATCCATGGCTTTGAGGTGGACATCCATACCTTTAATGGCTTGAAGGTATATGGACCATTGAAGGTTTAGGGACCAAGTCCATATTTGGTCCATCCCTCTTCGTCTCCAGTAAAAGATGGATGGACCCACCTGCCAGAGTTGAGAAAACCTGCTGTAAGTTGACGGTTTTGAGGTGGACATCCGTACCTTCATAGTTTGAAGATGGAAAGACCATGTATGGACAATTGAAGATGTCCATCCCTCTTCATCTCCATTAAAAGATGGATGGATCCACCTGCCAGAGTTGAGAAAACCTGCTGTAAGTTCATGGCTTTGAGGTGGACATCCATCAGTTGGTAGGTTAAAGGTGTAGGGACCATTGCAGATGTAGGGACCTAGTCCATATTTGGTCCATCCCTCTTCATCTCCATTAAAAGATGGATGGACCCACCTGCCAGGGTTGAGAAAACCTGCTGTAAGTTCACGGCTTTGAGGTGGACATCCATACCTTGATAGTTTGAAGGTGGAAGGACCATGTATGGACAATTGAAGATGTCCGTCCCTCTTCATTTCCATTAAAAGATGGACGGATCCATCTGGCAGAGTTGAGAGGTGGACATCCATACCTTGATAGTTTGAAGATGGAAGGACCATGTATGGACAATTGAAGATGTCTGTCGCTCTTCATCTCCATTAAAAGATGGACGGATCCACCTGGCAGAGTTGAGAGGTGGACATTCAGACCTTGATAGTTTGAAGATGGAAGGACCATGTATGGACAATTGAAGATGTCCATCCCTCTTCATCTCCATTAAAAGATGGATGGATCCACCTTCCAGAGTTGAGAAAACCTGCTGTAAGTTCACGGCTTTGAGGTGGACATCCATAATTTGTTAGCTTGAAGGTGTATGGACCATTGCAGATGTAGGGACCAAGTCCATATTTGGTCCATCCCTCTTCATCTCCAGTAAAAGATGGGTGGACCCACCTGCCAGGGTTGAGAAAACCTGTTGTACATTCACAGCTTTGAGGTGGATATCCATACCTTGATAGTTTGAAGATGAAAGGACCATGTATGGACAATTGAAGATGTCCATCCCTCTTCATCTCCTTTCAAGATATATGGACTTAACTGCCAGTTTTAAATACTCCACGGACTCCCCCCCTCCTCCTCCCCCTTCTAGCACTGATGATGTTCCCTAGTTGGGTCATGAAATGTCTGCAAGGAAACCACCCAGCTCAGAGGGCACCATAGAGTCTACAGTCCTTCCTCCTCCTCCTCCTCCTCCTCCTTGCAACCCCACCGCCTCCTAGCACTGATCTTGTTCCCTAGTTGGGTCATGAAACGTCTGCAAGGAGACCACCGAGCTCAGAGAGCACCAGGGACCCCACAGTCCTTCCTCCTCCTCCTCCTCCTCCCAGCACTGATCTTGTTCCCTAGCTGGGTCATGAAACGTCCGCAACTGGAATTGCAGGGGTTGGAGTCTTCCTTTCCCCTCCGCCCCTCAATCCTTTTTCACCTCTCCTCCCGTCAAAAGGGCCAATCGCCCCAATTATTCGGGTCAATCCGACGCTTCTCCCTTCCAGCTCAGAGAACAGAGAGTCCCACCGTTACTTATTATCGTTATCGTTATCATTATTATTATTTCTTCGGCTGAAATTGACTTGAGTTGCGCCCGTTTTTATCTTTTTCGGCCTTCCGTTGACAACGCTCGCTTTTTTCTTTTTCTTTTCTCTCTCGTTTCGTTTTTTCTTCCGTCTCTCGTTCTCTTTCTTTGTCGTCTCTTTGTTTTCCGTTGCACTGGGGTGCATGTTTCCCCCCGTCCAGCCGTCGGCCGCCGCCGCCACCGCGGGAGCCAAGCCCGCTCCAGCAAAATCCAAGGCCGGGACGGCCGGAGCCCCCCCCGCCAAGCGTCCAGCTTCTGCCCCGCTGGGCCCAAACAAAAAGACCGCCGCGCCGGCGGCAGCGCCCACTCCTAAACGCCCGTCGTCCGGCCTGGGTCGGCCATCCAGTTTAACTCCTCGGGAGCTTAAACCCAAGGTAAGAAAACTGGGAATTGCCCGGAGAACGTGGCGGGAGCGGGGAAAAAGACGTCTGGACGGCGGCCGCAGCGTGCCCGAAAGGATTTGGGAGACATGGCGAAGGGACGCGGCCGAGAACAAAGGGTTGGGTAAAAGATAAGAGACAGCCGAGCCAGGGATTGTGGGTTCGAGTCCCATCTGGGGTGCCAAAATTCGTGTGGAAAACGAAAGAACTCTTACGAATTCCAGAGGGGTTTAGCAGAGAAGTTTATTTGCGCAAGGTTCAGAGGCATATTAGAGATAGGCAATTCTGAACGAGGAGGGCGGGATTAGACTTCAGTTTTTATACCAATCTTCTTAAAGAACAAAGGGCTACACATTGAAATACACACTGTGATACATTAGGAGCGTTTCTCACAGGCATACAATGGAAGGTTTTGCTACATACAAAGTATCCATGTGCAAAGCGCATTTGGTTGCCACATATTACTGAAACAGAGCTTTCCCAGTGAATTTTCCCAGTGATTATGCATTACCTCATTATTCTAGCAATTATGCAGACAAATCATTATTCTAATAATTGTTCATTTTACTACGTTATTGGAAAGAAAGATAAAAGAAACCCTAGTTTGTAAAGGAGAGGAGTATAAGGGTACGTGAGAAAGACCTTGGGGGACTGAGCGAAGGGATGCGGCTTAGGGACCGGTGAGATAAGAGGCCGCAGGGCCCACAGCTGTATAACGGAGAAGGAAAGAAACTCAGAAGATACTCTCGCTAGCCCAAGGCTAGGCCGCCTTGGCTCTTTTATGACTGGTGGACTTCAATTCCCAGAATTCTTGAGCCAGTGTGGCTCAGCTTGGAAACCTCTCCCTTTCCCCTCAGCATGGCTGGCTCAGGAATTCTGGGAGTTGAAGTCCACGAGTCATAAAAGAGCCAAGGTGGCCTACCTCTAGCCTAGGCCTAGGCCGCTTTATGACTCGTGGACTTCAACTCCCAGAATTCCTGAGCCAGCGTGGCTCAGCTTGGAAACCTCTCCCTTTCCCCTCAGCGTGGCTGGCTCAGGAATTCTGGGAGTTGAAGTCCATGAGTCATAAAAGCCAAGGTGGCCTACCCCTGGCCTAGACGTAAGTGTTTCCCATCCTTGGCCGCTTGACGATGGGAGGACTTCAACTCCCAGAATTCCTGAGCCAGCATGGGGGAACTATGGCCCCCTCATGACTGGTGGACTTCAACTCCCAGAATTTCTGAGCCAGCGTGGCTCAGCTTGGAAACCTCTCCCTTTCCCCTCAGCGTGGCTGGCTCAGGAATTCTGGGAGTTGAAGTCCACGAGTCATAAAAGAACCACGGTTGCCTATTCCTGATATAGGATACCATGCTGGCAGAGGAATTCTGGGAGTTGAAGTCCCCTCATCTTCGTAGGGCTAGGCCACCTTCGCTCTTTTATGACTGGTGGACTTCAACTCCCAGAATTCCTGAGCCAGCCTGGCTCAGCTTGGAAACCTCTCCCTTTCCCCTCAGCATGGCTGGCTCAGGAATTCTGGGAGTTGAAGTCCACGAATCATAAAAGAGCCAAGGTGGCCTAGCCCTGGCCTAGACTTCTCATCCTTGGCCACTTGACGATGGGAGGACTTCAACTCCCAGAATCCCTGAGCCAGCATGGGGGAACTATGGCCCCCCTCATGACTCGTGAACTTCAATTCCCAGAATTCCTGAGCCAGCGTGGCTGAGCTTGGAAACCTCTCCCTTTCCCCTCAGTATGGCTGGCTCAGGAATTCTGGGAGTTGAAGTCCACGAGTCATAAAAGAGCCAAGGTGGCCTACCTCTAGCCTAGGCCTAGGCCGCTTTATGACTCATGGACTTCAACTCCCAGAATTCCTGTGCCAGCATAGGGGAACTATGGCCTTTTCATGACTCGTGGACTTCAACTCCCAGAATTCCTGAGCCAGCATGGCTCAGCTTCGAAACCTCTCCCTTTCCCCTCAGCATGGCTGGCTCAGGAATTCTGGGAGTTGAAGTCCACCAGTCACAAAAGAGCCAAGGTGGCCTAGCCCTGGCCTAGACTTAAGTGTTTCTCATCCTTGGCCACTTGACGATGGGAGGACTTTAACTCCCAGAATTCCTGAGCCAGCCACGCTGAGGGGAAAGGGAGAGGTTTCCAAGCTGAGCCATGCCGGCTCAGGAATTCTGGGAGTTGAAGTCCACGAGTCATCAAAGAGCCAAGGTTGTCTATTCCTGATACAGGGTGCCATGCTGGCAGAGGAATTCTGGGAGTTGAAGTCCCCTCATCTTCCTAGTAACTCAGGGGTAGGCCACCTTGGTTCTTTTATGACTCGTGGACTTCAGTTCCCAGAATTCCTGAGCCAGCCATGCTGAGGGGAAAGGGAGAGGTTTCCAAGCTGAGCCATGCTGGCTGAGGAATTCTGGGAGTTAGTTAATCCTTAGTATGATCAAAAGGCATTCTGGAATGGTTAACAGGAGTTGGAATTACAGGTTAACAGGAGTTGGAAGGCACCCTGGAGGTCATCTAATCCAACCCCCTGCTCCCGCAAGAGACCCTTTACAGAATAACAGAATGCCAGAGTTCGAAGGGGCCTTAGAGGTCATCTAGTCCAACCCCCTCAAGCAGAAGACCCTTTACAGAATAACAGAGTTGGAAGGGGCCTTGTAGGTCATCTAGTCCAACCCCCTGCGCAAGCAGGGGACCCTTATAGAATCACAGAGTTAGAAGGGACTGTGGAGGTCATCTAGTCCCACCCCCTCAAGCAGGAGACCTTTACAGAATAACAAGGCCAGAGTTGGAAGGGACCTTGGAGATCATCTAGTCCAGATGTAGGCCACCTTGCCTCTTTTATGACTCGTGGACTTCAACTCCCAGAATTCCTGAGCCAGCTTGGCTCAGCTTGGAAACCTCTCCCTTTCCCCGCAGCGTGGCTGGCTCAGGAATTCTGGGAGTTGAAGTCCACAAGTCATAAACGATCCGAGGTGGCCTACCCCTGCCCAAAGGCCTGAATTTTGATCACGTGACCGTGAGATAAAAATATTTAAACATTTAAACCAGGGGCCTTCAAACTTGGCCCCCTCATGACTCCTGGACTTCAACTCCCAGAATTCCTGAGCCAGCATGGGGGGAACTATGGCCCCCCTCATGACTCGTGGACTTCAACTCCCAGAATTCCTGAGCCAGCAGGGCTCAGCTTAGAAACTTCTCCTTTCCCCTCAGCGTGGCTGGCTCAGGAATTCTGGGAGTTGAAGTCCACGAGTCATAAAAGAGCCAAGGTTGCCTACCCCTGGCCTAGTTCCTCAGGCTGCAAAGAAGAGAGCTCGAATAGGTCTCCTGCCTCAGCAGGGGGGTGGACTAGAAGACCTCCAGGGTCCCTTCCGATGCTCTCATTACTAGGAGGTGGAAAAGACTTTGGGGGAACCGAAGGGATGCTGCGTAGGGACCGGTCAGATAAGAGACCGCCGATCCCACAGCTCTATAACGGACGGAGAAAGCAACTCGGAAGATACTCCCCCTAGTTACTCAGGCTGCAAAGAAGAGATCTTGAATAGCTCTCCTGCTTCAGCAGGGGAGTGGACTAGAAGACCTCCAGGGTCCCTTCCGATGCTCTCATTACTAGGAGGTGGAAAAGACTTTGGGGGAACCGAAGGGACGCTGTGTTGGGGCCGGTCGGATAAGAGACGGCGGGGCTCACAGCTGTACAACGGAGGGAGAAAGCAACTCAGAAGATACTCCCCCTAGCAAAGAAGAGAGCTTGAATAGATCTCCAGCGGGGGGGTGGACTAGAAGACCTCCAGGGTCCCTTCCGGTGCTCTTCTTCTAGGAGGTGGGAAAGACCTCGGGGGAAACTGAAAGGATGCTGCGTAGGAGAAAGCAACTCGGAAGATACTCCCCCTAGCAAAGAATGGAGCTTGAATAGGTCTCCAGCAGGGGGGGTTGGACTAGAAGACCTCCAGGGTCCCTTCCGGTGCTCTCCTTCTAGGAGGTGGGAAAGACCTCGGGGGGGGGCGGACTGAAGGGATGCTGCGTAGGAGAAGGCAACTCGGAAGATACTCCCCCTAGCAAAGAAGGGAGCTTGAATAGGTCTCCAGCGGGGGAAGGGGTGGACTAGACGACCTCCAGGGTCCCTTCCGGTGCTCTCCTTCTAGGAGGTGGGAAAGACCTCGGGGGGGACCGAAGGGACCTTGCGGAGAAGGGAATTTGTGACTCCGGACAGGTGTGGCCCCGGGGGGGAACGTCACACACACACGTGCGGGTCCCTTTTCCGTTGCGTTGACCGCGTGGCCTTCTGGATCCCTTGCTTGGAGGAACTTCTGGAGAACTTCCCGGCTCTGACGGGATCCCTTCTCCTCCTCCTCCTCCTCCTCCTCCTCTTCCTCCTAGGGGACCGACGGGAAGAGCCCGGAGAAGAGGGTCTCCCCTTCCAAGACCCCCTCGGCCACCACCCCTCGGACCGGCGGGAAGACCACCCCGGGGGGCTCCAGGCCTACCGGGGCGGCGGCCACCGCCACCCCCACCGCTTTTCCCCCCAAGAAGACTTCCGGTGAGTTGTCCCTGGGGGGGGTGCTTGGGAGATTTTGGGGAGGGGGTCTTCCGGGAATGAGGGGACGGGGGGGGTTGGGGCGTTGGAGGGCGGAGGAGCTGCCTGGAGCGTTGAGGTGGTCTCCGGTTGTCCGTCTTTGTCCCACCTGATTCCGGAATGGATGGAGGGGAAGTTAGGGAGGGTGGACGCCCCCACTCCGGGGGTCCAGGGCATAATGGGGTGGCCGAAGGAAGCCCCTTCCTTCCTTCCTTCCTTCCTTCCTTCTCTCTTTTCCCTCCTTCATTCCATGCCTTCCTTCCTTCCTTATTTACTTACTTACTTCCATTCTTTCCTCCCTTCCTTTCTCTCCTTTCCTCTCCCCTTCCCTCCATTTTTTCCATTCTTGCTTTCCTTTCTTCCTCCCTCTCTTCCTTCCCTCCTTTCCTTCCTTCCTTCCTGTTTCCCTCCCTCCTTCCCTCCCTCCTTGCTTTCCTTTCTGCCTCCCCTCCCTTTATCCCTTCCATCCTTCTTTCCTTCCTGTTTCCATCCCTCCCTTCCCTCCATGCTTTTCCTTCCTTCCCTTTCCTCTCTTCCCCTCCCTCCCTCCCTTCATTCCATGCTTTTCTTCCTTTTTTCCTTCCTTCCTTCCATCCCTCCCTCCCTTCTCTTCCCTCCCTGCTTTCCTTCGTTCCCTTCTCACCTTCCCTCTCTCCTTCCCTCCATTCCTTCCGTTCTTCCCTCTTTCCTTCCCTCCCTCCTTGCTTTCCTTTCTTCCTCCCTCCCTTCCTTCCATCCTTTCCTTCCTTCCTGTTTCCCTCCCTCCTTCCCTCCATGCTTTCCTTCCTTCCCTTTCCTCTCTTCCCCTCCCTCCCTCTCTCCCTCCCTTCATTCCATGCTTTCCTTCTTTCTTTTTTCCTTCTTTCCTTCCTCCCTCCTTTCCTTCCTTCCTGTTTCCCTCCTTCCTTCCCTCCCTCCTTGCTTTTCTTTCTTCCTCCCTCCCTTCCTTCCATCCTTTCCTTCCTGTTTCCCTCCCTCTTTCCTTCCCTCCCTCCTTGCTTTCTTCTTCCTCCCCTCCCTTTATCCCTTCCATCCTTTTTCTTCCTGTTTCCATCCCTCCCTTCCCTCCATGCTTTCCTTCCTTCCCTTTCCTCTCCTTCCCTCCCTCTCTCCCTTCATGCTTTTCTTCCTTTTTTCTTCCTTCCTTCCATCCCTCCGTCCCTTCTCTCCTTTCCTTCCTTCTCTCCTTCCCTCCATTTCTTCCCTTCCCTCCCACCTTGCTTTCCTTTCTTCCTCCCTTCCCTTTATCCCTTCCTTCCAGCCTTTCCTTCCTTCCTGTTTTATCCCTCCCTTCCCTCCATGCTTTCCTTCCTTCTCTTTCCCTCCCTCCCTCTCTCCCTCCATTCCATGCTTTCCTTCCTTCCCTTTCCTTCCTTCCGTCCCTTCTCTTCCATCCCTGCTTTCCTTCCTTCCCTTCTCTCCTTCCCTCCATTTCTTCCATGCTTCCCTCTTTCCTTCCCTCCCTCCTTGCTTTCTTTTCTTCCTCCCTTCCCTTTATCCCTTCTCTTCCCTCCCTCCCTCCCTTCCTTGTCACTGATGGTTGAGGTGTTCCTGATGGGTCCTTGATTAAGCCGTGGTTTGTTTGTCTGAGTTAGTATTTCCTTAATTAGAGTATTGACAGGGCAAGCCACTAGTGCAGGGCTAGGCCACTTTGGCTCTTTAAATGACTCGGTGGACTTCAACTCCCAGAATTCCTGAGCCAGCATGGGGGAACTATGGCCCCCTCATGACTCGTGGACTTCAACTCCCAGAATTCCTGAGCCAGCATGGGGGAACTATGGCCCCCTCATGACTCGTGGACTTCAACTCCCAGAATTCCTGAGCCAGCATGGGGGAACTATGGCCCCCTCATGACTCATGGACTTCAACTCCCAGAATTCCTGAGCCAGCCATGCTGAGGGGAAGAGGAGAGGTTTCCATGCTGAGCCATGCTGGCTCAGGAATTCTGGGAGTTGAAGTCCATGAGTCATAAAAGGGCCAAGGTTGCCTACCTCTGGCCTAGGCCTAGGCCGCTTTATGACTGGTGGACTTCAACTCCCAGAATTCCTGAGCCAGCCTGGCTCAGCTTGGAAACATCCCCTTTTCCCCTCAGCATGGCTGGCTCAGGAATTCTGGGAGTTGAAGTCCACGAGTCATAAAAGAGCCAAGGTTGCCTACCTCTGGCCTAGGCCTAGGCCACTTTATGACTGGTGGACTTCAACTCCCAGAATTCCTGAGCCAGCCTGACTCAGCTTGGAAACCTCTCCTTTTCCCCTCAGCATGGCTGGCTCAGGAATTCTGGGAGTTGAAGTCCATGAGTCATAAAAGGGCCAAGGTTGCCTACCTCTGGCCTAGGCCTAGGCCGCTTTATGACTGGTGGACTTCAACTCCCAGAATTCCTGAGCCAGCCTGGCTCAGCTTGGAAACCTCTCCCTTTCCCCTCAGCATGGCTGGCTCAGGAATTCTGGGAGTGGAAGTCCACGAGTCATAAAAGGGCCAAGGTTGCCTACCTCTGGCCTAGGCCTAGGCCGCTTTATGACTCGTGGACTTCAACTCCCAGAATTCCTGAGCCGGCATGGCTCAGCTTGGAAACCTCTCCCTTTCCCCTCAGCATGGCTGGCTCAGGAATTCTGGGAGTTGAAGTCCACCAGTCATACAAGAGCCAAGGTGGCCTACCCTTGCACTAGTGTATAAACAGAGAGCAGGCTCCCCATCCCTCCCAGCACTGAGGACGTTCCCTAGTTGGGTCATGAGACGTCTGCAAGAAAGAGCACCAAGGACCCCCCCCCATTTTAACCCCGAGCTCCCGCGAATTCTCTTTTGTCCGTCTCTAAGAGCGCGGCAGAGGTATGCCAGTGATCTAGGCTACTCAGCCCCCCTCGCAGGGTCGTCGTTTTGAGGGAAAGAGGAGGAAGGTTTTTTGCCAGAGACGTTCGCCCCTTTTTTAGTTCTTTGTACTAAAATAAAATAAAATAAAATAGTAAAAAAATAAAATAGAGTAGAGTAGAATAGAATAGAATAATAAATAAAATAATAAATAAATAAACAAATAAATAAAATGAAATAAAATAATTTAAAAAGTAAAAAAATAAAATAAAATAAAATAAAATATATGAAAAGAACAAAATAAAATAATAAAATAAATTAAATTGAAATAAAATTAAAAAGTAAAAAGTTAATAGTAAAATAAATAGAATAGAATAATAAATATAAAATAGAATAGAATAGAATAATAAATAAAATAAATAAAAAGAATAAAATAAAATAAAATAATAAATAAAATAAAATAAATAAAAAGAATAAAATAAATAAAAAGAATAAACTAAAATAATAAAATAAATAAAATAAAATAAATAAAATAATATAAATAAAATAAAACAATAAAATGAATAGAATAGAATAATAAATAAAATAATATAAATAAAATAAAATAAAACAATAAAATAAAATAAAAATAAAATAATTAAATAAAATAATTAAACAAAATAATAAAATAATTAATAAAATAAATAAAATAAAATAATAAAATAATTAAATAAAATAAATAAAAATAAAATAAATAATTAAATAAAATAATAAAATTAAATTAAATTACATAATAAATAAAATAACATGAAATAAAAATAAAATAAATAAAATAAAAAATAAAACAAATAATAAAATAATAAATAAAATAAAATAACAAATAAAATAAATAAAATAAAATAACAAATA
>NW_015390973.1:48614-68001 GCF_001527695.2 Protobothrops mucrosquamatus | reverse complement strand
CCCCCATGCTGGTTCAGGAATTCTGGGAGTTGAAGTCCACGAGTCATGAAGGGGCCATAGTTCCCCCATGCTGGTTCAGGAATTCTGGGAGTTGAAGTCCACGAGTCATGAAGAGGCCATAGTTCCCTCATGCTGGCTCAGGAATTCTGGGAGTTGGTCCACGAGTCATGAAGAGGCCATATTTCCCTCATGCTGGCTCAGGAATTCTGGGAGTTGAAGTCCACGAGTCATGAAGGGGCCATAGTTCCCCCAT
The DNA here is from genome assembly GCF_001527695.2 of Protobothrops mucrosquamatus. NCBI lineage: Eukaryota > Metazoa > Chordata > Lepidosauria > Squamata > Viperidae > Protobothrops > Protobothrops mucrosquamatus. The sequence continues at coordinate 67,748 of NW_015390973.1, read as the reverse complement.
GCTGGTTCAGGAATTCTGGGAGTTGAAGTCCACGAGTCATGAAGAGGCCATAGTTCCCTCATGCTGGCTCAGGAATTCTGGGAGTTGAAGTCCACGAGTCATGAAGAGGCCATAGTTCCCTCATGCTGGCTCAGGAATTCTGGGAGTTGAAGTCCACGAGTCATGAAGAGGCCATAGTTCCCTCATGCTGGCTCAGGAATTCTGGGAGTTGAAGTCCACGAGTCATGAAGAGGCCATAGTTTCCTCATGCTGGCTCAGGAATTCTGGGAGTTGAAGTCCACGAGTCATAAAAGAGCCAAGGTTGCCTACCCCTGAGTTAGGAAGACAGCTTGTTAAGGGAATCTGGCGTATCAGAAGATCTCAAAAGGGGATCACATGAGCTTGGGACACCTCCAACCGTGTCGTAAATATGAGCCAGTTGCCCAGTGTCCGGATTTGGATCACGTGACCATGTGGACGCTACAACAGTTGTTAAGTATGAACAATGGTCATGAGTCCCTTTTTTTCAGTGCCGTTGTAAGTTTGAACGGTCACTAAAGGAATGGTTGTAACTGAAGGACCACCCAGATGTCCATTTTGAACAGTTTTATAAACTCCCTACCAGTATATGAAAAAAGAATCCTGATTTTTCTACATGTTTTCCTACCTAGGCCGTTCTCATTGCTGGAACTGGGTATGTCTAGTTTAATGAAAAGAAGGATGAGGGGTGACAGGATAGCAGTGCTCCAATATTTGAGGGGCTGCCCCAAAGAAGAGGGAGTCAAGCTATTCTCCAAAGCGCCTGAAGGCAGGAGAAGAAGCAGCGGATGGAAACTCATCAAGGAGAGAAGCAACCTGGAACTGAGGAGAAACTTCCTGACAGTTAAAACAATTAACCAGTGGAACAACCTGCCTCCAGAAGTTGTGAATGCTCCAACACTGGAAGTAGTAGTAGTAGTAGTAGTAGTAGTAATAGTAGTAATAGTAATAATAGTAATAATAGTAATAATAAAGTTGGAAGGGACCTTGGAGGTCATCGAGTCCAACCTCCTGCTCAGGCAGGAAACCCTATACCATTTTGGACAAATGGCTGTCCAGTCTCTTCTTAAAAACTTCCAGTGTTGGAGTATTCGCCGCTTCTGGAGGCAGGTTGTTCCACTGGTTAATTGTTCTAACTGCCAGGAAGTTTCTCCTTAGTTCCAGGCTGCTTCTCTCCTTGATTAGTTTCCATCTTTTGCTTCTTGTCCTGCCTTCAGGCGCCTTGGAAAATAGCTTGACTCCCTCTTCTTTGGGGCAGCCCCTGACATATTGGAACACTGCTATCATGTCCCCCCTCTTTTAAAAAGAGACTGGACAGCCATTTGTCTGAAATGGTCTAGGGCAGGGGTAGGGTTAGGATTAGCTCAGGAATTCTGGGAGTTGAAGTCCACGAGTCATAAAAGAGCCAAGGTTGCCTACCCCTGGTCTAGGGTTTCCTGCCTGAGTGGGGGGTTGGACTAGATGACCTCCAAGGTCCCTTCCAACTCTTCTTTCTGTTATTTTGTTATAATGGCAGACAGGCAGGTTTGTGTGTAATAACCTGCTGAATCTTTTATCAGATAACTTGGATCAAGCTTTTCTTCCTCTCTTGATTTGCTGGGCTTCGGGTTATTCTCTCCGCCTGCAGCATTGTTTACAGAGCAGTTCTCTTTGGGCTGAACGTCAGCAGCTTCAGCTCGTACCTGGAAATGTTGATGACTCAAGGGGCTGTTATCACCACCTTGGGCATTGCCCAGACCAAAAATAGCCTGTTTCCAAGGACTTATCGAACTGGAAGAAATAAAGGTTATAAGGACTACAGCAACTGAACTACATATAATTCTCAACATACGAGCGTAATGGAGCCTGCTCGTTAACAGTCGTATCTTGGGATGTTTTCTGCAGCGGTCATTAAGCAAACATCACGGTGGTTAACCAGTGGTTTGTTATAGGTGCAGTTTTGCCAGAAGCAAGAAGTGTAGGTTTTCAGCAAAACGGTCATAAAATGTGATTGCATGACTGGGGGATGCTGCAAACAGCTGTTACATGTGAAGTTTGATCAGATTACTACATTGGATCTTTGAATCTGGGTTATAAGTCCCTTTTTGGGGGTTGTTGTAACTATGAATGGTAGCTAAATAACTGGTCATAAGTCAAGGATCACCTGTACTTCCCATATGGAACCTGTTTATTTTTAAAAACAATGTTTATCAGTGTTGGCAATTTTTAAGATGGGTGGACTTCAGCTGGCTGGGGAATTCTGGGACTTGAAGTCCAACCATCTTAAAGCAGTCTGGCTGGGGAATTCTGGGAGTGTGTCCTCCCCTCTTAAAGCAGTCTGGCTGGGGAATTCTGGGACTTGAAGTCCAACCATCTTAAAGCAGGCTGGCTGGGGAATTCTGGGACTTGAAGTCCAACCATCTTAAAGCAGGCTGGCTGGGGAATTCTGGGAGTGGAAGTCCACCCCTCTTAAAGCATGCTGGCTGGGGAATTCTGGGACTTGAAGTCCATCCATCTTGACACATTTCTATTAAGGGAATCTTTTTACTCTCTACAATTGCTCTGAACCCTAACTAGCTGATCACCTACCCACAATCCCTGGATCTTTGGCGCATCCCCTGAATACATGGTTATCCTCTTCCAGGCCTGCACTGGCCTTCACTCAAAGCTAGGCCGTGGCAACTTAACTCCAGAAGTTGTGGGTGCTCCAACACTGAAGGTTTTTAAGAGATTGGACAATCATTTGTCTGAAATGGTCTAGGGCAGGGGTAGGCAACCTTGGCTCTTTTATGACTCGTGGACTTCAACTCCCAGAATTCCTAAGCCGGCATGGCTCAGCATGGAAACCTCTCCATTTCTCCTCAGCATGGCTGGCTCAGGAATTCTGGGAGTTGAAGTCCACGAGTCATAAAAGAGCCAACATTGCCTACCTCTGGTATAGGGTCTCCTGCCTGAGCAGGGGGGTGGACTAGAAGACCTCCCAGGTCCCTTCCAACTCTGTTAATTCTGTTATTCTCTTAACTCCTCTCTATACGTGTGCACGATCGGTCTGAATCCGAAAAGGGAAAACTTTAACTGTTGTCCTCTGTTTTCAGCGCAGTCAACATGGGCACCGATATGCTGGAACTTGACTGCCATTTAACCAAGGATGAACAAGTGGTGGTGTTGCACGACAGGAATCTGAAGCGGTCGACCGGGGTGGACGTCAATATAGCCGACCTCAAATACTCAGTAAGTTCAAGTAAGCACCCTTCTCTTCCTTTTGTTTGCCAAAGGCCATCAGCCGGTCGAGAGACGGTACCCACAGCCTTGCCAAACTCCCAGGGCCTCAGCTCCTGCCTTTAAGTGTCAGAGGGTAAGCATGCCCAAGTGATTCAGGCTTACAATGAATAGGTCAGTGATGGCGAACCTTTTAGAGACCGAGTGCCCAAAACCTGGCCCCGCCCCTCCTCCACCCCCTGCCCCGCCCCCACCCCGCCTGCCCGCAGGGCCACTCATCGCCTCCAGGGCCTGCCGCAGATCGCCCAGCAGCGCCAAGGCAGCCACGCCCTCTGCCTGTGCCCCGCAGCATCAACTGTGCGCAATGGGGCGTGAGGGCAGAGTCTTGTCTACGCTGCCTGGCTGCCATGTCCTCGGCTGCACTGCTCCGCGTGGGCCACGCTTGGGGGTGACTCTTCTCCAGAAGGGCTGCTGGTGAGGGGGTCCCGGGGGGAGGCAAGGCTGGGGTAACGGCACGTGTACCCACAGAGAGGGCTCTGAGTGCCGCCTCTGGCACCCGTGCCATAGGTTCGCCACCACTGGTCTAGTTTAATGAAGAGAAGGACGAGGGGGGACATGATAGCAGTGTTCCAATATCTCAGGGGTTGCCCCAAAGAAGAGGCAGTCAAGCTATTCTCCAAAGTGCCTGAAGGCAGGACAAGAAGCAACGGATGGAAACTAATCAAGGAGAGAAGCAACCTGGAACTAAGGAGAAACTTCCTGACAATTAGAACAATTAACCAGTGGAACAACCTGCCTCCAGAAGCGGTGAATGCTCCAACACTGGAAGTTTTTAAGAAGAGACTGGACAGCCATTTGTCAGAAATGGTATAGGGTTTCCTGCCTGAGCAGGGGGTTGGACTAGATAACCTCCAAGGTCCCTTCCAACTTTATTATTATTGTTGTTGTTGTTGTTGTTGTTGTTGTTGTTATTATTATTATTATTATTATTATTATTATTATTATTATTATTATTTAGCAACAGAAGTTCTTATCCCAATTGGGATCCTACATCAAGGACTACCTGTATAAGCACTAACGATTTCTAGTGAACGTTGAGGGATTAAAGCAAAGTGACCTTGGATAAAGTTTATTCTGATTTTACGTCTCTGAACCTCTCTGTATTTAAGCTGACATTTTCTTCTTTTCAAAGGAACTCCCTCCGTATCTCTACAAGTTGGATGTCACTTTCCAGAGAGGTAATAATTTGAAGATCTGAATGTTTGCAGAATATGCATTTGGGGGGGGGGTTATTGCTACATTGCAGCCTGGTCTATCAGCATTCCTAACTTGAAATTGGAGTGTCTGTTGCTCTCTTTAACATCATACTTTCAAAGCAGTTGAGAGTCCATGAAGATCCTCAGTCATCCAGGTCATGGTTGTCCCAAAGGTGCTTTTTCACAAGGCAACTGGACTTTCTTGTTTTTCTTTTTCCTTTCTTCACTTCTCATCCCAGAAGCTTCTTCAGCTATGACTGGAGGGTGGGGAATGGAAGGATTTATATTCCTTGCAGACCACTGGTCATTTGCCTTCTTTTAGAGCAGACATGTCAAACACACAAGGCCCGGGGGCCGGATGCGGCCCGTGAAATGGTTTCATGTGGCCCGCAAAGCCATCATGGAAACAGTGAGGGAATGGCCCCCGCTGCCTTGGCCCTGGCCTAGGCCGGCCGGGAGCCAATGTACAATTTTGTGGTGGCCGTCTATGCTGAAACGCATTCAGTCTTAGCTCCACAAGGCCGTCTGGAAACAGCAAGGAACCAGCCCCTGCCGTGTCGCCCCCACCCCCTGGGTGCATGCTGGGTGCATGCTGAGGAATGAAGAAATGGACCATGCCTTGGTGCTTGCCCCGGTCCCACCCCCTTCTGCCAGAGACCCTCAGATCTGTCCCACTCCTGCCCAGGCCCCCCACAGGCACCCTTGACGCGAACGATGTAGAGCTGGCCATGCCCGCCCAGTAGGCCACAGCCACTCCATCCACGCCCACCCAGTAGGCTGCACCCACCCTGGCCACACACACCCCGAGGGCAGTCGCAATGCTGATGCGGCCCTCAATGAAATTGAGTTTGACGCCCCTGTTTTAGAGTATCCTTGAGGCCACTTGGAGGTTTGTCTGTGTCCTCAGGGTCACCTGAGTGGTGCAAATGGGTGTGGAGCCTTCTTGGAACTGCTGAAAGCACCATGTTGTCGACTGGAGATAGATGGTGTTGTGTCCCTCCCCCTCCGTTGAGGGAGGGCTGCTCAATTTTGACCCAGATGGCCTCTTTGACCCCTTTTTCAAACCACTGGTCCTCCCTGTCCAAAATGTGGACTTTGCTGTCTTCGAAAGAGCGGCCTTTGTCTTTTAAATGCAAATGGTCCATCAATCTTAAAAGCATTTTTGGCTGGGGAATTCTGGGACTTGAAGTCCACCTATCTTAAAGTTGCCAACGTTGAGAACCCCTGCTCTAAAAAAAAAATATCCAGGATCACTCGTATGCTGGGATTCCTCCATTTTCCTCTTTTTTTACTGATAGGGTTTACATGTCAGCTCAGCCTTGTGTGAATCCAACTGTGGCAGATTCATTGAATAGCCGCCAGGATGGATGTTTTAGCTCTCCAGCAATGCAGCGAGAATGTTCTGGATGTGAGAATGTCCCAGGGTCCTTCTCCTGGAAGACATTGAGATGGGACCAGCTCTTGGAGACAGACCCAAATGAGAAGGGTTTGCACCGTCATCTGTCTTTTGAGAGTTACAAATCCAGGGTTATTTCTATGGGGGATCTGGGTGCCCACCGGCCCAGGGCAGCTGCCAATAGCAATAGCACTTAGACTTATAATACTTGAGTCGGGCAGGATCGAACTCCTGACGGTGGGCAGAGTTTGCCTGCAATACTGCATTCTAACCATGCACCACCATGACAAGGAAGGAAGGAAGGAAGGAAGGAGAAAAAGGAGGGAGAGAAAGAAAGGAAGCAAGCAAGCAATAGCAATAGCACTTAGACTTACATACCATTTCACAGTGCTTTACAGCCCTCTCTAAGCAATTTACAGGATCAGTGTATGGCCCCCAACAATCTAGGTCCTCATTTTATCGACCCCGTAAGGACGGAAGGCTGAGTTGACCTTGAGCCGGGCAGGATCAAACTCCTGATGGTGGGCAGAGTTTGCCTGCAATACTGCATTTTAACCACTGTGCCACCATAACAAGGAAGGAGAAGCAAGGAAAGGAGAAGGAAGGAAGGAAGGAAGGAAGGAAGGAAGGAAGGAAGGAAGGAAGGAAGGAAAAGGGAGGGAGAGAAAGGAAGGAAGCAATAGCAATAGTACTTAGATTTATATACCGCTTCACGGTATTTTACAGCCTTCTATGAGTGGTTTACAGAGTCAGCCCCTTGCCCTCAACAATCCGGGTCCTCATTTTATCGACCTTGGAAGGACGGGAAGGCTGAGTCAACCTTGAGCCGGTGAGACGCGAACTGTCAATCTGTCAATAAGTTCCCCATATCCTCAGCAGCCACCAAATTCTGCTTGTGTACCTCAGAATGCCCGTGTGAAGGTGAAGACAAACGCATCCCTCTCCTTCAAGAGGTGTTTGAGGCCTTTCCCCACACGCCAGTCAACATCGACATCAAAGTGAACAATGACCAGCTGATTAAGAAGGTAAGTCTCATTCCACCTCCTCCTTTAGGTTCTCCTCGCTTGTCGCTGGGCCAATGATGGCTTTGAAGGGAGGGCAACAGTGGCCAGGTTCCTCAAGGGTGGTCAGGCAGGAGAAGCGGGGAACGCATTATCCTCATGGCTGTAGTCTAAACTGGTGTTTCCCAAGCTTACGATAAGTGGACTTCAACTCCCAGAATTCCCCAGGCAGAATGCTTGAGGGACAATTAACCAGTGGAACAGCTTGCCTCCAGAAATTGTGGGTGCTCTATCACTGGAGATTTTTAAGAAGAGACTGGACAGTCACTTGTCTGAGATGGGTCCTCCTGCTTGAGCGGGGGGGCCTGGACTAGAAGACCTCCAAGGTCCCTTCCAGCTCTATTCTAAGATGAGTGGACTTCAACTCCCAGAATTCCCCAGACAGCATGCTTTAAGATGAGTGGACTTCAACTCCCAGAATTCCCCAGCCAGCAGGTTTTAAGATGGGTGGACTTCAATACCCAGAATTCCGCAGACAGCATGCTTTAAGATGAGTGAACTTCAACTCCCAGAATTCCCCAGGCAGCATGCTTTAATATGGGTGGACTTCAACTCCCAGAATTCCCCAGGCAGCAGGTTTTGGGGGGGGGTGGACTTCAACTCCCAGAATTCCCCAGCCAGCCAAGCTGGATGTTCAAGGTCCACACATCTTAAAGTTGTCATGCTTGAGAAACGTATTGGTCTAAGGCATCCTTACTAGAAAGAGGTGGGCTAAAAGTTGGGAATACAAGAAAGTCCATGACCTGGATGACTTAAGAATTTCCATAGACCTCTAGATTGATAATTCAGCAAGTAATGTAGGACCCCACTCAAACTGATAGATCAGATTGTTGTTTTTTTAAAAAAAATTCTATTGTTCTTAGGTTTCCGAATTGGTTCGCTCGTATAAACGAGAACATTTGACGGTTTGGGGCAGCGTCAGCCACGAGGTTGTGGAAAAGTGTCACAAAGAGGTAAATACAATTATAGCCCTGTTGGTTTTACCCTCCCTTTTTTTTTAACGTAGGGCCCAAAATTTCTGTACATTTTTATGGAGGGTTCCTGTGGAGGCCTCAGATTAAATTTCCATGTCCATGTATGACACGTTTGTGTGGGTGGTTTGTATCTTCATTAGTTTAATGAAAGGAAGGACTACGGCAGGGGTAGGCAACCTTGGCTCTTTTATGACTCGTGGACTTCAACTCCCAGAATTCCTGAGCCAGCCACGCTGAGGGAAAAGGGAGAGGTTTCCAAGCTGAGCCATGCTGGCTCAGGAATTCTGGGAGTTGAAGTCCACGAGTCATAAAAGAGCCAAGGTTGCCTACGCCAGGACTAGGGGGTGACATGATAGCAGTCTTCCAGTATCTCAGGGGCTGCCCCAGAGAAGAGGGAGTCAAGCTATTCTCCAAAGCGCCTGAAGGCAGGACAAGAAGCAACGGATGGAAACTCCTCAAAGAGAGAAGCAACCTAGAACTGAGGAGAAATTTCCTAATTCAGTGGGTGGATTAGGTTCAGGGACGAGAGCATGTTTCCGTTTACTATGGCTTCAGCGGAGTAAACAAAATAGAACAAACCTCAGAAACAACTCGGCCTGGGTTGTTTGAAGAGAAAGAACAAAATGGCCTCTGATGTCAAGCAAACAGAGGGAGAGAATCAGAACCGGTGGGTTTAAGCAGAAAGGAAGGCGTTTTAGGCTGGGCAACAAGAAGAGCATCCCGAATGTTCAAGGCGTTAGCCAGCGGAACAGCCCGCCACATGAAATGCCGTTCTCCAAAGCACCTGAGGGGCAGCACAAGAAGCAACGGATGGAAACGCCTCAAGGAGAGAAGTAACCTGGAACTAAGGAGAAATTTCCTAATTCAGTGAGTGGATTAGGTTCAGGGACGAGAGCATGTTTCCGTTTACTGTGGCTTCAGCGGAGTAAACAAAATAGAACAAACCTCACAAACAACTCGGCCTTGGTTGTTTAAAGAAAAAGAACAAAATGGCCTCTGACGTCAAGCAAACAGAGGGAGAGAATCAGAACTGGTGGGTTTAAGAAGCAACGGATGGAAACTAACCAAAGAGAGAAGCAACCTTGGAACTAAGGAGAAATTTCCTGACATTTAGAACGATTAATCAGTGGAACAACCTGCCTCTGGAAGTTGTGGGTGCTCCATAGGAAGAGATTGGACAACCATTTATTTGAAATGGTGTAGGGCAGGGGTCTTCAAACCTGGCCCTTTTATGACTTGTGGACTTCAACTCCCAGAATCGCGTGCCTGGCTGAGGAATTCTGGGAGTCGAAGTCCACAAGTCATAAAAGGGCCAAGTTTGAAGACCCCTGGTATAGGGTTTCCTGCCTGAGCAGGGGGGCTGGACTAGAAGACCTCCAAGGTCCCTTCCAACTCTGTTACACTGTTATTCTCAGATGAATTTTTGAGCGACATTCCCTAAAATGGAAGCCTGTCATTTAATTAACCTTCCCTCCATGTCCCTGGGTTTCTCTGCCTTCAGAACAGCCACATCCCCATCCTGTTCTGCTTGCGCCGTGTCCTTCTTCTCCTCGGTCTCTTCTACACTGGCCTTCTTCCTTTCTTTCCCATCACGGAGGACTTTTTGGAGATCCCCATGCCGTCCATCTTCCTCAAGTAAGTGGCTGTTCGGCTTCGGCAACGAGCGAGTCTTGTATCATGGATGTACAGGCAGTCCTCGACTTACGACGGTTCACTTGGTGACCATTCAGAGTTTCCGCGGCACTGAAAATGAGCGACTTTACGACCGTTTTTCGCACTTACGACGGCATCCCCCCACGGTCGCGTGATCAAAATTCAGACACTTGGCAGTGGATTCATGTCCATGATCATGTCCCAGATCATGTGATCCGCACTTGCGACCTTCTGACAAGCAAAGTCGATGGGGGAAGCCGGATTCACTTAGCAACCGTGTTCCTAATTTAACAACTGGAGTGATTCCCTTAACAATTCTGGCAAGAAGATCTTTAAATGGGGCAAAATTCACCGCACAAATGTCTCACTTAACAACATCAATTTGGGGCTCAATTGTGGTCGTAAGTCGAGGACTACCTGTATTGATTATTTTATTGATCGAAAATCACCCCAGAGCTTTCTAGAGTCAGGGTAAATACGTGCCGCTTGCCAAGCACCAGGATGTTGGTCAGATGACCCTGGGGATGTTTCAATAGCCGTAAGTCGGTCTGAAGTCACTTTTTTTCCCCAGTGCCGTTGTACCTTTGAGCGGTCACTAAATGAATGGTTGTAAGTCAAGGACTTGCCTGTAAGCGCCACTTCTGTTATTTTAATTTCAGACAGAAAGACTCAGAGAAGATTTCAAGGAGCCAGCGATTCACCATATGGCTTATTGACGTGTAAGGTTCCCTTCTTTCTTGAGCTCTCGGTTTCATTCTGTCTTTCTTCTCTCCCTTCTCCATCATTTCCTCCCATCCCATTGTCTTTCTGGGTAATCATTGTCTCTTTTCTAAGCCACGGGCCCTGTGCTAGAGGCATCCACTCCGCTTCCCGGATTCATTGGTTACTTTTTGCGGGTTGGCCGATCTCTCAACGAGGCTGCCTGTTGCATCTCTGCAGGATTCCAGGACTCCTTCTAAGTTAGCCTGCTCTGAGCAGAGAATAAATCCTTCTCCAGCACTGGAGATGGAGGATCCACAGAATGGGTTGAGACTGTATTCCTGCCCAATCAGATCAAGTCAGCCAAAGTTGTCACGCCCCGTCCTGGTTTCCAGATCCCAGTCTTGACTTGATCTTGCCCAGGACAGAACGTACAACTCTGGCTCTTAGGTATAGTCTAGTCTATTTTGTGGATCTTCCATCTAAACTTTATTATTCCATTTGACTATTAATTCGGATTTCTTCCAAATTTGTCTTATTTTCAGCCACCCTTTGCCTAGCTCTGTAGTGGGGGGAGAATAAAAGATCATAGGAAGTTAGAAGGGGGCCCCTTCTCTCTTCCCTCCCCCCAGGAGCTTTAATAATTTAGGACAAGGTGGCTGAATTCCCGTAGTCTGACGGCCGTTAGACCCCAGGGAACACTCCGGAGCTCGCGGCTGCGGCTCCGGCGCCGGTAGGGCCTAAAAGACAACTGCTCCGAGAAACATCTATTCGGTAGCAGGACAAGCCCCGCCGAATTCGGCAGCTCTCGGCTTCCTAATAACCGAAAGACTCCTTCCAAGCACGCGCGCGGTTCAAACGGGCTCCCGATCAGAAATTCATCGCTGATCGGAGATTTGGAACCGCGTTGCAGGCCCCGTAAGAGGCGGGCAGCGTGCTGTTCTGTAGGGGACCTGCCTTCCCCTCAGCTTCATCAACTGTTGTTTGCGCGCGCGGCCGCCATTTTTAAAACGGCGCGATCGCGGAGCAATTAGGACCCTTTCGGTTCAAGGGGGCAGTTTTGGAGGCATTTCTCCCTTTTGGTGGGCTCCTAGCCCCAACTAATATCCGTTTACGCCCGCGTTTGAGCTTCGCGGCGAGCCGGTGTCCGATATTCGGGCGCGGCCGCCATTTTGAACGCGCGGCCGCGAAACTGGGCCTCCTCGGAGCTTGGTAAATTCGACAGCTATCGCGTGCAGCCGCCATCTGACCACGCTGCACAAGCAGCTTGTTGCTGAATTTGCCAACTTCGCGTAGGAGGACTCTCCTCGGTGGAGCCTTGCAATCCCCAGGGGAACGAGTCCAGCAACATTTTGGGGGCCTCCCTTTCTCAGTCAGGCCGCCATTTTGGGCTCTGGCTGCCATTTTAGGGTCAAGTAAAAAAATACCCTCACATAGGCCTGGGAGTCCAGATCTGGCCTCAACAGTACTAAATCCCTAAATTACATTCACAATACCAGCGTTTGGGCTTATAACTACTATTTGGGTTTTCTCCTTCTCAGTCTTGGTGTCTCCTGCGGCAATCTAGGCCTCATTATCGTTTGGGCTCGGAGGAGTACCTTCCTGTGCTCCTGCCTTTAGGCCTCAGGATATTAGGTGGTCCCACAGAGCACCTTTATTATCCTCTTTGAGCAGAGCGGATTCCAGGTATACCCGCTGTGTGTCTGTTCTGTCCGCATAAGGAGTCAGCTGCTCTTACAGTGTCCGGGTTTCCAGACGTACCAGATAGTGCGCCTGTCCTTCCCGTTGACTGAATTTCTCTTGATACCGGGGGGTCCCCACGAGTCCCTGTGTTATCAGAGAATGGAGGCTACTGACCCTCCATCTAGGGGTATTGTCCCCGCTTCAGCGGTCCCCTCAACTTCTGCCCAACCTCCTATGGAGGAATCTAATAAGACCTCATCCAAAAATAAGGTCAGATCTACTAACAAAACCTCCAAGAGGGCAGAGAAACAGGCTAACAGGAGACACCAAGCCTTGGAAAAAGAATTCTCTAGGGCGCAAAAAATTGCTAGAATGGATAATCCCCAAACTGAGGATCTGGCCTATGCCCACATGCCCCTGACATCAGTTGCACGTACACAGCATGGAACTCCGGAGGCTACTTTCACCCCCACAGCAGCTGGGCTTCGTCCAGTTGAGTCTCCTTCCTTCCCTTCAGAGGAGCGATTGGCCCTATTAATTGCGCAGGCGGTTGACCGAGCACTTGAAGCAAGGGCCGTGCCTCCTAGACCGATAAGTAGTGATCATCTGTCCATGATTGATCAAGAACCTGAGACTCAGTATGCACCCTCCTCCCCTTCTGGATCCTCATATTCTGAGGGGTTGTCTCTTCAGGCCCAAGACAATGAGCAGGAGTTCCCTATGTCTGAAGAGGAGGAATCCTCTACTCAGGCCCCTTCATTCAGTGGTATGTTTAACCCTTCCTCCTTTGTGACCTTACTCCGCAAGGCCTCATCCACAGCACAACCCGGAGCTGAGTCCTCCTTGTCAACTGTCACGGTTTCCCCTGACTCAGAATTCGATCCTAACTTTACTGAGCCAGTGACAACTCAACACCGGATTCCTTGTCCCCCCATGTTTTTGACCGCTGTCAAAAAACAATGGGCATCTCCGGCTTCCCTTCCTCTCCCAAGTGCCACGGACAAAAAACTTTACAACGTGGCCAAAGACTTGGAGGAGGCCCTAGAGGTGCCTGCTGTGGACGAACCTTTTGGACCCTTAGTTTCCCCTACCGCTATAGCGGGAGATGTTTCTGATGCTCTCAAGGCGGATGACCGTGTGAGTTAGCCTTTCGTAAGACTCACCAGGCGACTGGTTGGGCAATTAGAGCGGCCACTTCGGCATCCTTTTTCAACAGAGCTGCCCACCGTTGGCTTAAACAGCTCCAAGCCCGTACCCCGGAAGACGACATTCAGTCACAACAGGAACTTAGTAAGATGGTGGCGGCCCTGGAATATGCATCAGATGCAACTCTCCAAGCCTCCAAGTTTGCCTCCAAGGCCATGGCATCCAACATTTCGGGACGCCGCATGCTTTGGCTCAAACATTGGCACGCGGATGCCAAGTCTAAGTGGCGTCTGGCGGCGGCTCCATACCAAGGAGGCAAACTGTTTGGCGAGGCTTTGAATCCCTACCTCACCGAGAATAAGGATAAGCGTAAGGTCCTTAGCCATATTCTCAAGAAACCAGAGAAGCGTCAAAATTATTTTTCCCGTCGACAATCCTTTCGGGCCGGGAACAGGTATAATTACTCACAACCTTTCCGCCCCTTTCCGGCCAGACAGGACAGACAGGACAAGCAGTATGACCGACAGGCAACCAAACCCAGGCAGCAGTTTCAGGGTAAGCGGCCCTTTCGAGGGAGCGGCCGGCCTTTCCGTCGCTCCAGGTGACTCCCTGACGGTCCCTCCCATAGGGGGCAGACTGTCCCTGTTCGCCCACCAATGGGAGGCTACCACCACGGACGCATGGGTCCTAAAAACCATAAATTCAGGCCTTTACCTGGAGTTCAACTCCGTCCCACCGACCAGATTCATTTCTTGCCCATACCCTCGAAATCAGGCCAAGAGGGCTCTGATGGGCGAAGCCATCCAGCATCTGCTGGACATACGAGCCATAGAAACCGTTCCGGAGGACCAGATAGGTCGGGGATTTTACTCCATACTCTTTGTCGTACCAAAGGCGTCAGGGGGATGGAGGGCCATTTTGGACCTAAAGGCCTTAAATTATCATCTTGTATATCGCAAATTCAAGATGCAGACGCTCAGATCCATCTTAGGGAGCGTAAGGAAGGGGGACTTCCTGACGTCTATCGACCTCACGGAAGCATACCTCCATGTCCCCATCTCTCTCGCCCACCGGAGTTTCCTATGGTTCGTATACAAGGGCCGTCATTATCAATACAAGGCCCTTCCCTTCGGTCTTTCATCAGCTCCCAGGGTGTTTACCAAGATCCTGGCGGTCCTAGCAGCTCACTTAAGGATGGTACCTGTCAGGGTCCAGTGTTATCTGGACGACATCCTGATCCAATCGTCTTCCATCCACGCCGCCGGGACAGATCTCAAACTGGTGGTAAAGCTGCTCCAGGACCATGGGTTCTCGGTAAACTTCCCCAAGAGCCACTTGGTCCCCACTACAAGACTACTGCATTTAGGGGCCATTATAGACACGAAGGAGTGTCGGGTGTATTTGTCTCAGGAGCGCAGGGACAATTTGAAAAAGTCCATCCTCCAGATTCGCAGGGGAAGGACAGCGTCCGTCCTCAGCTTATCAAAACTACTAGGTCAAATGATCTCAACGATCACAATTGTCCCATGGTCCAGACTTCACTCCAGGGAACTGCAGTGGTTTCTGCTTCCCTTTCAGAGGCAGAACCTCAGCGCCTCTCACCAGAGGGTGAAGCTCACACATCAGGTCCTGAGGTCTTTCTCATGGTGGCTGTCCCCCGCCGTGCTCAAAGGGTCGCGGTTCAAGGAACCGGATCGGACACTACTCACAACCGATGCCAGCCAGTTTGGCTGGGGTGCACACCTACAATCAAATTGGACACAAGGTCGTTGGTCCCACTCGGACCTTCGACACGATATAAATTGGCTGGAGCTTCGGGCTATACACCTAGCCCTACGACATTTCCGCGACCTGGTGCGACACCGTCACGTGCTGGTCCTCACGGACAACGTGACGGCCAAAGCCCATGTGAACAGGCAGGGGGGTACTCGTTCCCGATCTCTTCTCAATGAGTCAATGTTACTGGGAACCTGGGCGGAACACAATCTGGCTTCCATCAAAGCCGATCACATCTCGGGGAAGGACAATACTCAGGCCGACATGTTGAGCAGGACGACAGTAGACCACTCAGAGTGGAAGCTCCACCCGAGGGTCTTCAAGGAGGCGTGTCACCGCTTCGGCCTGCCGCTGGTGGACCTGTTTGCGTCCCCGGCCAATGCCCAACTACCACGGTTCTTCTCCCGATTCCCGTCTCACGGTGCGGAACAGACGGATGCGCTCCGCAATGCTTGGCCCCGGGGTCTGCTTTATGCATTCCCCCCTTTCCCTCTCCTCCCGGCGGTGGTACGCAAACTGCTCCGGGAGGAAGCGGAGATTCTGTTGGTAGCCCCTTATTGGCCAAGGAGGCCCTGGTTCGCCGACCTGATGAGCCTCTCCATCTCAGAACCATGGCGAATTCCCCCGGACAGGGTATCGCTCAGCCAGGGGTTGATCACCCATCCGGATCCCCAATGGCTACAGTTAGCCGTTTGGCACTTGAGCGCTCTTACTTGTCACAACAGTCTTGTTCAGTGAAGGTAATTGAGGTAATCCAGGCTTCCCGTTGCCCTTCCACGAACCGCATTTATGAGGCCACGTGGAAAAACTTTTGTACTTGGCTTTCCAGGCGTCACTTATCACTCTCACAACTCACTATTCCCCATATTCTGGAATTTTTGTTGGACGGTCTGGAGAGGGGCCTGGCCCCTAACACCTTACGCAGACAAGTAGCGGCTCTTTCTACCGTCCTCACTTGTGAATCCGTAGGTTCCTTAGGACACCACCCGCTGGTTCGCTCTTTCCTTAAAGGAGCAGCCAAATCCCGACCACCTACAGTGCATAGGTACCCTTCCTGGGAACTGCCTCGTGTACTTCGGGCCCTGATGAAGCCACCTTTCGAGCCCTTGGCGTCATGCAACCTGTGCCACTTGTCCCACAAAGTGGCTTTCTTGGTGGCCATTACATCAGCTCGACGAATCTCCGAGCTGGCTGCTCTATCGGTCCGCAAGGACCTTTGCATATTCCATTCAGACAGGGTGGTACTCCGACTTGATCCCACCTTCGTTCCGAAGGTGAACTAGCTTTTTCATAGGACCCAGGAGATTATCCTCCCGGACTTCTGTCCTAACCCTTCATGTACCCAGGAACGGCAATGGCATTGCTTAGATCTCCACAGGGCACTCCGTTACTATATTTCACGGACAGCGGATTTCCGTAAGTCAGAGGCCCTGTTTGTGTCCTTTCACCCTTCCTCCAGGGGTCGGAAGGTCTCCTCTTCCACGATCGGCAGGTGGATTAGGGCTTGCATCACTGGAGCTTATCAAGCAGAGTCATTGCCGGTTCCACAACGAGTGACAGCCCACTCCACACGGAGTGCGTCTACAACTGCGGCCTGGGCCACTCAAGCGTCCATCGAAGACGTCTGCAGAGCGGCCACTTGGTCCTCACCATCTCAATTCATTCGTCACTACAAAATTGATAAATTTGCCTCAGCAGAAGCCTCCTTCGGCAGGAGGGTTCTCCAACAAGTGGTACACCAAAGTGTCACTCCCGAAAGGTCTATTTCCCACCCTCAGGGACTATAAGCTTTGGTAGGTCCCATTCGGTGGATCCTCCATCTCCAGTGCTGGAGAAGGGGCGTTGTCTTACCTGAACGCCTTTTCTCAGCACGGAGATGGAGGATCCACATCCCTCCCTCAATTTCTGGGGGGTCCTAGTAACTAGGATATTTAGTTTGTGAGCCAGCACGTTCTTGGTCAGTCAATGGTTACGCTCGCGTCAAGACTGGGATCTGGAAACCAGGACGGGGCGTGACAACTTTGGCTGACTTGATCTGATTGGGCAGGAATACAGTCTCAACCCATTCTGTGGATCCTCCATCTCCGTGCTGAGAAAAGGCGTTCAGGTAAGACAACGCCCCTTCTGTCTGCCTGCCTGTATTTTTTTTTTTATTTAGTTGTATCCTGCCCTCATTATTTCTGCAAAGACCTCAGGGTCCAACAGACTTTTATACTACCCTATTTTCTCCACAATAACAACCGTGTGGGGTGGGGTGGGCTGAGAGAGAGAGAGACTGGCCCAAAGTTCCCCAGCTGGCTTTCATGCCTAAGGCAGGACTAGAACTCACTGTCTCCTAGCGATTGGCCCAAAGTCATCCAGTCGGCATTCATGCCTAAGGTGTGACTAGATCTCACAATCTCCTGGTGATTGGCCCAAGGTCACCCAGCCAGCTTTCCTGCTATGGTGTGACTAGAACTCACAATCTCCTGGTGATGGGCCCAAAGTAATCCAGTCAGTTTTCATGCTATGGTGTGACTAGAACTCACAACCTCCTGGTGATGGGCCCAAAGTCACCCAGCCAGCTTTCCTGCTATGGTGTGACTAGAACTCACAATCTCTTGGTGATTGGCCCAAAGTCACTCAGCCAGCTTTCATTCTATGGTGTGACTAGAACTCACAATCTCCTGGTGATGGGCCCAAAGTAATCCAGTCAGTTTTCATGCTAGGGTGTGACTAGAACTCACTGTCTCCTGCTTTCTAGCCTGGTGCCTTAGCCACTAGACCAGGGGTAGGCAACCTTGGCTCTTTTATGACTCGTGGACTTCAACTCCCAGAATTCCTGAGCCAGCACGGCTCAGCATGGAAACCTCTCCATTTTTCCTCAGCATGGTTGGCTCAGGAATTCTGGGAGTTGAAGTCCACGAGTCATAAAAGAGCCAAGATGGCCTACCCCTGCACTAGACCAAACTGGCTCTAAACTGCCCACGTTTCCAAACTGCCCATGTTTGGAAGCTGTTGCACTTCAGTCTTCGCTGCAGTCATGTCAGGGGTTAGCTCAACTTGTGACATGCCCAGAGACTCTGTTCCCGCTCCCAACACACGTTTATGACGAAAGATAGGCCAAGGGAAACCGAGTTTCTTCAAGGTCTGTTAACAACTGATGGATGGACAAGACTTTCTCTGCCTGAAAACCTCGTAACGTCTGACTCAATAAAATTCATCTTCCATTTTTTAAAAAAGTCTGTTCTTCATCATCTTGCGTTAATCTGTGTCCACTGTGCTGCTGACGACAGTTATTTCAACAGGTAGAAGCATCTCTGTATGTGGGGGGGGGGGTGTCAAAAAACCAAGATGGCTGCTGCAGTTCTGCGGCCAGCAAAATGGAGCCGGGCCTTGCTCACAGCCGCCATCTTGACTTTTTTCGATCCCCACCCGTGGAGTGGCCCAAATGCATTGTGTTAACTTTTATAAGCTATTAAAGTGCTATTTTGAGGAAAAAAGTGCTATTTTGAGGAAAAAGTAGGCTTGCAGGGTTTTTTTATCGGTCTCTATTTTGGAGGGAAAGGACAGTTGGACGTTGAACATGGAATGACAATGTTCCCTTTGCCATGTTTGCAGATTGTTAATGAGGAAATCCTTATTTGACCACCTCACTGCTCGGGGAATTCAGGTATAGTATTTTTGTGGGGGGTTTTTTTTGTTTTTTTTTACAAAATATTTGTCCATATCTCAAAAGCTTGAGGGGCAAGTCCTCGACTTAACAACCAAAACTGGGACCGGAATTTCTATCACTAAGCTGTTGTGCGGTTGTGAAGGGTGTCGCGGCCACTTTGATGGCCTTTTTTTGCCGTGATTGTTAAGCAAATCTCTAAAGTTGTCAGGCGAATCATGGCGATCACATGGCCTCAGGTGCTGCAGCTGTACTAAATGCATTCCAGTTGCCAAGTGGAGAGAGGTTTTTCCACGGACCCGCAGAGTGTGTGGTTTTGTGTGCTGCCTGCATTCTGCAAATGGGGCTCCGCTTGTTTGTGCGGACCAGTTGCTGGCATGCCGCAGCCCGGTACCAGGGTTGGGGACCCCTGTTCTAGAGGCAAGTTGTTCCACTGATTAATTGCTCTCACAGTTAGGAAGTTCTAGGTTGCTTCTCTCCTTGAATAGTTTCCATCAGTTTCTCTTCTCTCCTCTCCTTCCCTCCCATCTTCTCTTCTTTTTCTCTTCTCTCCTCTCCTCTCCTCCCTTCCCATCTTCTCTCCTCTCCTCCCCTCCCTCCTCCTCTCCTCCCCTCCCCTCCC
>NW_015390973.1:41777-48406 GCF_001527695.2 Protobothrops mucrosquamatus | reverse complement strand
TCTCTCCTCTCCCCTCTTCTCTTCCCCTCCCCCCTCCCCTCCCTCCTCCCTCTCCTGCCCTGCCTCCCTCCTCCCCTCCCCTTGCTTTGAAGAACAGGTTGACCCCCTCTTCTTTGTGGCAGCCCCTTGAATTTGGGAGGACTACTATCCTGTCACCCCCTAGTCTTTCTCCATGGCTGTAGGGCTGCTGCAGTGGTCATAAGTCAGAGAAACGGATCATAAGTCGCTTTTTTTCAAGGCCCTTGTGGCTTTGGATGGTCACTAAATAAAAGGGGGCGATTCAGGGACTTGCCTGTACCAGTCTAAGGAAGGAATAAATAGGCAGCGGACGATGAAAGCGAACTGAAGCAGCTGCTCCCACTCGGAGTCCTTTCACCTGGGAACGCAGCACAGACTGAAAATCGGTGTGGGCAATTCCCGCGGAAACTTAAGACCACTCCCCTCTTTTTTTCCTTCAGGTCTACATCTGGGTGCTCAACGAAGACCACGAATACAAGCGGGCCTTCGACCTGGGGGCCACCGGGGTGATGACCGACTACCCTACCAAGCTGAAGGCATTCCTCCACACCTATCCGGCTTGAAGGCCAGGAAAAGCCGCTGTGGCTTCTTCGGAGGAGAAGAGCGGAAGAGACCAAACCTTGGAGTCCCACGGAGGTCCACCCTTCGATTTGAGTTTTTTCGGCAAACGTCCGCCCACCGTCACAACGTACAACCCAACCCAGCCTGGTTTCGGTTACCTCATTCTTAAGTCACGGCACTGTAGAGACTGTCCACAGGCGTGGTTGACTGTCTCTCCTCCTTTGTAAATAGCTTGGTTAGTGGTCATCTCCTCCCACTACAGGCCTGGATCCCTTTGCGCGGCCACGTGGAAAGCTGGGGACCGGGATCTCTTGGGGGTTGTCCACCAAGCTGGGTCCACTGAAGTCTTTCCAACGAGGCCCTTGGTGCAGAAAGGCGTGTCGTTCACCACCTCAACTTCTCCGTGAGTTGAAAAGGGATGGCCGGTCAGTGGCAGCACCTGAGACAGATGCCCCCTCTAAATAGGGGGGGTCCCCGTGGCCAGTAAAGTCCTCGCTGGATATCAGAGGTGGCTTCCTGTTGAGAACAACTACTGCTTTGTTGTTTTGTTGTTGTTGAATTAGTAGCTGTGGCTAGCGAGTTAGGGCAGGATCTCCCAAGCACTAATACATTAGACCAGGGGTGTCCAAGCTTGGCAACTTTAAGACTTCTGGACTTCGGTTCCCAGAATTCTGGGAACTGAAGTCCAGAAGTCTGGGGATTCTGGGAGTTGAAGTCTTAAGGTTGCCAAGACTGGACAGCTTCACATTTAGAGACGTTCTCCATCTGTGTGTAATCTGTGTGTAATCTCAAATCTAGAATGGCGTCTCTCAACCGCGGCCACTTGGGAGATGGGCGGACTTCAACTCCCAGAATTCTGGGCTGCTGACCGAGGGATTCTGGGAATTGAAGTCCACCCATCTTCAAGCTGCCGATACGTAGCAATAGTTTTGCGATTCGTTGCCTCTGTTTGACGAGAGAGTAAGGGATTGGCTGATTTATTATACAAGGCCATAGCTGCACCATAACCCCTATATGTCAGTCAGTCAAGTGTTTTAAAACAAATTCCACCATCCTGAGCCAGGATGGAAAAGAGGGTTAATAGTGGGGAAATTTGGATATTGGTGCAAGAGATAAAAAAAGGTATTAAGAGCTGCACCTATTTGGGGTTTTCTTCCTTGTCGACAAGTTAGAATATATATAATTTTGGCCAATTAGATTTCAGGTTGGCCTGCCTTTTAATGTGAACAGGTCCTGGCAAGGTTGAAATTCCAAGATCAAACCTTTTCAGCAAGTTTGCTTTTTTAAAAAAAAAATTAGAATTGTTTGTCGTGAGTCTAGAAATACATCTGCTCTTCGTGTTACCGCAGGATACAGTTGCTTAAATAAGAACGCCGTCCTAGAAATCTTTGGCACCAGTGTTGAAAAAATATCTGCTTTGCCAAACGTCCTCCGGTTATTTGATCTCTCTCTCATTTTGGTCCCCGGCTGTCAGCTGGAGAAAATGGAATTTAGTTTTTGTTTTTTGTTTTTTTTTAAACAGTGGCATTTTTAAAAAATAGACAGGCAGATTGGGGGGGGGAGCAGAGCCCCCCAGTACAGGATGAACGAGCCCTTAAAACCTGGGAGGGTAAAAAAAATAAATGTCTTTTTTTTTAGAAACAGGAATGTAGATTTTTGTACTCTGCTTCTCTGTAGCAATTCCTAAGCTTGGCTTAATCTGTACTGCAACCTATGTAGCAGTTTTGGGATTAGAGCATTAAAAAAAAGAACAAACGAACCTCTTTCACCACAGATGTGCCGAAATCTAATTGCCTTTCTTCAAATGCACTGCTCAAAAACGTTCTCCTACATTCAAAAATTCTTGATTTCTGCTCCAAAGTACAGGGGATAACTTAACGACCGCAAGTGAGCCTGAAATGTTGGTAGTAAGTCGTTGTGATCATTAAGCGGGACACCACATGACCTGATTAAACTTTATGATTGATTTACAAAAGGCATAAAAGCAAGTCACCACACTTTATGCACGGTACTAAGCACATCATGTGGCTGTTAATCAAGCCACATAGTTGTTAACTAAATACATTCTCCTAAATGGGGTGGGGTTTGGGGTTTATTTTGCCAGAAACTGAAAAAAAAAGTCATAAATTTTGACTGCAGGACACTGCAACCATAAATGGGAGCCAGTTGCCAAGTAGCCAAGAGCCGTGGTGGCACAGGGGTTAGAATGGAATATTGCAGGCAAATTCTGCCGACTGCCAGGAGTTCGATTCTCACCGGCTCAAGGTGGACTCAGCCTTCCATCCTTCCGAGGTCGGTAAAAGGAGGACCCAGGTTTTGGGGGGCAAATAGGCTGACTCTGTAAACCGCTTAGAGAGGGCTGTAAAGCACTGTGAAGCGGTATATAACTGCTATTCCTTCCTTCCTCCTTCCTTCCTTCCTTCCTTCACTCTGCCCACTGCCTGCAGTTTGATCCTGACTGGCTCAAGGTTGACTCAAGCCTTCCGTCCTTCCGAGGTCGGTAAAAGGAGGACCCAGGTTTTGGGGGGCAAATATGCTGACTATAAACCGCTTAGAGAGGGCTGTAAAGCACTGTGAAGCGGTATATAAGTGCTATTCCTTCCTTCCTTCCGCCACTCTGCCGACTGCCAGGAGTTTGATTCTCACTGGCTCAAGGTTGACTCAGCCTTCCATCCTTCTGAGGTCGGTAAAAGGAGGACCCAGGTTTTGGGGGGCAAATAGGCTAACTCTGTAAACCGCTTAGAGAGGGCTATAAAGCACTGTGAAGCGGTATATAAGTGCTATTCCTTCCTTCCTTCCTCCACTCTGCCCACTGCCTGACTCTAGAATAATTGCAGATGAGGTTGAAAAAGGTAGGCAAGGTCTCCTTCTGTGTTTCATGCCTTTAGACCAGGCGTCTTCAAACTTGGCAACTTTAAGACTTGTGGACTTCAACTCCCAGAATTCCTCAGCCAGCCCTCAGGGCTGGCTGAGGAATTCTGGGAGTTGAAGTCCACAAGTCTTAAAGTTGCCAAGTTTGAAGACCCCTGCTTTAGACAATAGTTTTGATGTTCATTTTGGAGATGAACTGTACAGATAGTCCTCGACTTATGACTGCTATTAAGCCCAAAATTTCGGTTGCTAAATGCCCCATTTTATGACCGACCTTGCCACAGTCGCTAAGTGAATCGCTGCAGTCGTTAAGTGAATCCGGCCTCCCCATTGACTTTGCTCGTCAGAAGGTCGCCAAAGGGGATCACGTGACCCCCGGAACACTGCAACCGTCATAAATATGAGTCAGTTGCCAAGCATCTGAATGTTGATCACGTGACCATGGGGGGATGCTGCAACAGTCGTGTGAAAAATGGTCATAAGTCATTGTTTTCAGTGCCGTCGTGACTTCGAACGGTCACTAAACGAATGCTGTAAGTCAAGGACTACCTGTGTGAGATCTTCAAAGGGGAAAATAAAATCCTGCTTCCCAAGATAATGCTATGTTCTCTGCAGGTAATCTTTACCAATGTTGGCAGGAATAGCCAACACTCCAGAAGACAGGCTTAGGATACAGGAGGATCTGGACAGACTTGAACACTGGGCGCTATCTAACAAAATGAAATTCAGTGGTGAAAAAAGTGAGGTTCTACATTTAGGCAAGAAAGCCCAAATGCACAGGTAGAGTATTGGGGGTACCTTGCTTAATAGTAGTAACTGTGAGAGGGATCTCGGAGTCCTAGTGGACAATCATTTAAATATGAGCCAGCCGTGTGCTGCAGCTGCCAAAAAAGCCAACAAAGTGCTAGGCTGCATTAACAGAGGGAGAGAATCAAGATCACGTGAAGTATTAATACCACTTTACAAGGCCTTGGTAAGGCCACACTTGGAATACGGCATCCAGTTTTGGTCACCACGATGTAAAAAAGATGTTGAGACTCTAGAAAGAGTGCAGAGAAGAGCAACAAAGATGATTAGGGGACTGGAGGCTAAAGCATATAAGGAACAGTTGCTGGAATTGGATCTGTCTAGTTTAATGAAGAGAAGGACGAGGGGGGACATGATAGCAGTCTTCCAATATCTCAGGGGCTGTCCCAAAGAAGAGGGAGTCAAGCTATTCTCCAAAGCCCCTGAAGGCAGGACAAGAAGCAATGGATGGAAACTGATCAAGGAGAGAAGCAACCTTGAACTCGGGAGAAATTTCCTGACCGTTAGGACAATTAACCAGTGGAACAACCTGCCTCCAGAAGCTGGGAATGCTCCAACACTGGAAGTTTTTAAGAAGAGACTGGACAGCCATTTGTCTGAAATCGTCTAGGGTCTCCTGCCTGATCAGGGGGTTGGACTAGAAGATTTCCAAGGTCCAGGAACCCTCATCATTTAATGACACGATCATAAGCCACAACATCCATATTCCAGTTGCCATTGTTTGTCAAATCCTGCACAATTGTAGCATCCTGTAGTCACATGATCCCATTTTTGATTTCCTGCTGGCTTCCCCACTGACTTCACTCACTGGAAGCCAGCAGGGAAGGTCATAAATGGTGATCAGGTGACCACGAGATACCGCAGTGGCCTAAATGCAGGCCGGTTGCTGACTCTGTAAACTGCTTAGACAGGGCTGTAAAGCACCGTGAAGCGGTATATAAGTCTTAAGTGCTAATTGCTGCAACGGGTTTAATGTTACGGGAATTGAGCCTTCAATCACATGGAAAAGGTAAGATGATAAATGACACACAAATTCAATTTAGAGTTGTCTGCTGTTAGCTTAGATCAGGGGTCTTCAAACTTGGCCCTTTGATGACTTGTGGACTTCAACTCCCAGAATTCCTCAGCCAGGCATGCCTGGCTGAGGAATTCTGGGAGTTGAAGTCCACAAGTCATCAAAGGGCCAAGTTTGAAGAGCCCTGGTGTAGATCTCCTTAGGCCACACCTTCCCTCATTACACAAATACACATCACCTGATATGCTTATATCCACTAAGGTCTTCACATTTGGCCCTTTTATGACTTGTGGACTTCAACTCCCAGAATTCTCGTACCTGGCTGAGGAATTCTGGGAGTTGAAGTCCACTGGTCATAAAAGGGCCAAGTTTGAAGACCCCTGTTGTAAGTCAAGGACTACCTGTAGCTGCCTTCAAGTTATCAGAAGACAGGGAAGAACTGTCGTTTTCTAAAAGGCAGGATGGAAAATAAAAAGGGCTTAAAAGCCAGGTGGATTTCAGC
The DNA here is from genome assembly GCF_001527695.2 of Protobothrops mucrosquamatus. NCBI lineage: Eukaryota > Metazoa > Chordata > Lepidosauria > Squamata > Viperidae > Protobothrops > Protobothrops mucrosquamatus. The sequence goes on along the minus strand of NW_015390973.1, from coordinate 42,632 downwards.
TGGTAATCAGGAAGAATTTCCTAGTAGTGGGATATAAGGACCGGTTGCTGGAATTGGGTATGTCTAGTTTAATGAAGAGAAGGACTAGGGGGGTGACATGATAGCAGTGTTCCAGTATCTCAGGGGCTGCCCCAAAGAAGAGGGAGTCAAGCTATTCTCCAAGGCGCCTGAAGGCAGGACAAGAAGCAACGGATGGAAACTGATCAAGGAGAGAAGCAACCTAGAACTAAGGAGAAACTTCCTGACAGTCAGAACAATTAACCAGTGGAACAACCTGCCTCCAGAAGCGGTGAAGGCTCCAACACTGGAGGTTTCTAAGAAGAGATTGGACAGCCATTTGTCTGAAATGGTGTAGGGTTTCCTGCCTGAGCAGGGGGGTTGGACTAGATGACCTCCAAGGTCCCTTCCAACTTTATTATTATTATTATTATTTGTTGCAATATTCTATACAATGTATCAGTGCTCATCGCTAAGTACTTTCTCAAACAAAAGCTAGCCTACGTGACCAACAGCTAGGTCACGTATGCCTAAGGTGACTTCCTCATTTCCTAAAGGGCACAAAAAAGACCGTATATGGTAGTAAGGAAATGTTCCCCTCCTCATGAGATGTAACCACTCCCATACCTGATGTAACCACTCCCATACCTGCTATACTGGAATAAAAGTAGGTGCGTAAGAACTCAAGGGGTCTTTTCGCTCCTGCTTCTACACACCTCACCAAAGAAAGATGTTGTCCGTGTCTTCTTAAGCCGCATGCGAGGCCCGATAGTCAGCCTGACTATCGTACATCACCGGTTCCACAAATCACCCTGGAAAGGGCCAATCGTATCAACTGGTGACCCCACGACGTGATTC
>NW_015390973.1:36327-37804 GCF_001527695.2 Protobothrops mucrosquamatus | reverse complement strand
CTTGCCCTTACAAAACTAAAACAGAGGAGATGTTGCAATATTCTATACAATGTATCAGTGCTCATCGCTAAGTACTTTCTCAAACAAAAGCTAGCCTACGTGACCAACAGCTAGGTCACGTATGCCTAAGGTGACTTCCTCATTTCCTAAAGGGCACAAAAAAGACCGTATATGGTAGTAAGGAAATGTTCCCCTCCTCATGAGATGTAACCACTCCCATACCTGATGTAACCACTCCCATACCTGCTATACTGGAATAAAAGTAGGTGCGTAAGAACTCAAGGGGTCTTTTCGCTCCTGCTTCTACACACCTCACCAAAGAAAGATGTTGTCCGTGTCTTCTTAAGCCGCATGCGAGGCCCGATAGTCAGCCTGACTATCGTACATCACCGGTTCCACAAATCACCCTGGAAAGGGCCAATCGTATCAATTATTATTATTATTATTATTATTATTATTATTACTACTACTACTACTACCTATATTAAAATCTTCATATTGTACTTTCTCCTCTTCTTTTGTGTCTTCTACTACTACTACTACTACTACTACTACTACTACTACTACTTACATTAAAATCTCCATTTGTCCGAAATGGTATAGGGTTTCCTGCCTGAGCAGGAGGTTGGACTAGATGACCTCCAAGGTCCCTTCCAACTTTACTACTACTACTGCTACTACTACTACTACTACTACTATTAGACCAGTGTCTCTCAGCCTGGGCTGAGAGGTGTGGAATTCAACTCCCAGAATTCCCCAGTCAAGTGTTGCTGGTCCCAGTTGTCATAGGTCAAGGACTATCAGTAAAAATAGCGATTTCATGTTCAATCCGGATTCTTAACGGGATCAGGAGATCCAATTCATCTTTGCTTTCAGCCACAGAAATCTCCATTTGGGCTAAGCCCTCTTTCTTGGCCTGGCCTGGCCCACCCCCAAGAGCTGCTGTCACAGAGAAAAGGGAAGAGAGATATATAAAACACGATGCATGCCACCGCAAAACCTTTTAAAAAAAGGTTGGGATATCAATCTATCAAATAATAAAATAGTTGCTGCCTTCCACATTTTACAGGAGCTGCAGCGCTTCCTTTTGCCACCAGGGGGCAGAACAACCTAAAGATTTCCCCGTTCAATTCCATCTCTGTGGATTAGAATTAATTTGACAGAGAATCTCTCATTTCTTTGTCTCCGTGAATGATTTAGGATTGTCTAAAATAAAAATGCATTTTTTTCCCTTTCAGTTTCCAAGAAAACTGGATCCCTTCCAAACTGAACAGCCCCGATATGCGACTGTGCTCGGAGGCAAAAGTCCTGCCGGTTTGTCGCTGTGCGTTCGTTGGTGACCACATCTTAATAATAATAATAATAAAGTTGGAAGGGACCTTGGAGGTCGTCTAGTCCAACCCCCTGCTCAGGCAGGAAACCCTATAACATTTCAGACAAATGGCTGTCCAGTCTCTTCTTAAAAACTTCCAGTGTT
>NW_015390973.1:28315-32437 GCF_001527695.2 Protobothrops mucrosquamatus | reverse complement strand
TTTTTTTTTTTTTTTGCACACGGCGGTGGAAGCCTAAAGCGAAAAGGTTTTATAAAACCCAGCTGAAGGCCTAGGACTGGGGCAACGGTGCGTGTGCCCACAGAGAGGGCTCTGAGTGCCGCCTCTGGCGCCCGCGCCATAGGTTCGCCACCACTGGCCTAGATGATCTCTGAGATTCCTTCCATTTCTTGTGATAACAATGTGCGCAATAGTTTCTCAAGGAAACTGTAGGTCCACTAAAGAGAGAAGATGGCAAGGAAATAACAGGCAACAGGGAGAAAGCAGAGCTGCTTAACTCATACTTTGCATCAGTCTTCACACAAAAAGAAACTATAGCCCAACATACAAAAAAAAAAACCACTGCAAAAGACAAACTAGAAACAAAAATTAAAATGAGCAAGAAAATGGTAAGAGAACACCTATCCGACCTTGACAAGTATAAATCACCGGGACCCAACAGATTATATCCCAGAGTTCTGAAAAAGCTGGCAGATGTTATCTTAGAACCGTTGCACCACATCTTTCACAAATCCTGGAGCACCAGGGAAGTACCTGAGGATTGGAAAAGGGCTGATGTGGTTCCCATCTTCAAGAAAGGGGGGAAAACGGACTCAGGAAACTACAGGCCAATCAGTTTAACATCAATATCTGGACAGACTTGAACACTGGGCGCTATCTAACAAAATGAAATTCAATGGTGAAAAAAGCAAGGTTCTGCATTTAGGCAAGAAAAACCAAATGTACAGGTATAGTATAGGGAGTACCTTGCTCAATAGTAGAAACTGTGAGAGGGACCTCGGAGTCCTAGTGGACAATCATTTAAACATGAACCAGCCGTGTGCTGCAGCTGCCAAAAAGGCCAGCACAGTGCTAGGCTGCATTAACAGAGGGATAGAATCAAGATCACCTGAAGTGTTAATACCACTTTACAATGCCTTGGTAAGGCCACACTTGGAATACTGCATCCAGTTTTGGTCACCATGATGTAAAAAAGATGTTGAGACTCTAGAAAGAGTGCAGAGAAGAGCAACAAAGATGATTAGGGGACTGGAGGCTAAAACATATAAGGAAGGGTTGCTGGAATTGGGTATGTCTAGTTTAACGAAGAGAAGGACGAGGGGGGACATGATAGCAGTCTTCCAATATCTCAGGGGCTGCCCCAAAGAAGAGGGAGTCAAGCTATTTTCCCAGGCGCCTGAAGGCAGGACAAGAAGCAATGGGTGGAAACTAATCAAGGAGAGAAGCAACCTAGAACTAAGGAGAAACTTCCTGACAGAACAATTAACCAGTGGAACAACCTGCCTCCAGAAGCGGTGAATGCTCCAATATTGGAGGTTTTAAAGAAGAGACTGGACAGCCATTTGTCTGAAATGGTATAGGGTTTCCTGCCTGAGCAGGGGGTTGGACTAGATGATCTCCAAGGTCCCTTCCAACTTTATTATTATTATTATTATTAATATCTGGGAAGATCCTAGAAAAGATAATCAAAAAACAGATCTGCGAACAACTAGAAGCAAACAAAGTCATAACTAGTAGCCAGCACGGGTTTGTTAAAAACAGATCATGCCAAACCAATCTTATTTCATTCTTCGATAAAGTGACTAAACTAGTAGACCAGCGAAATGCTGTGGACGTAGTATACTTAGACTTCAGTAAGGCATTTGATAAAGTNACCATCTCCACGGCCCGCCGCAGATCACCCAAGCGACCCAGCAGCGCCATGGCAGTCATACCCTCCGCCCGCACCCCGTAGCATCAACTGCGCACAACGGGTGCGAGGGCGAAGTCTTGTCCCTGCTGCTCGGCTGCCATGTCCTTGGCTACGCTGCTCCACGCAGGCTGCGCTCAGGGGCGACTCTCCTCTGGGGGGGGCTGCTGGTGAAGGGGCCGCAGGGGGAGGCGGGTCTGGGGCGATGGCACACATGCCCACAGAGAGGGTTCTGAGTGCCGCCTCTGGCACGCGTGCCCTAGGTTCGCCACCACTGGTATATAGGGTTTTCTGCCTGAGCAGGGGGTTGGACTAGATGACCTCCAAGGCCCCTTCCAGCTCTGCTATTCTGAATCCCATCCAGCTTTCACAGTTTGAAAAAACCCTGAATACAACACACAGTATTCATATTCCCGCATCCTTTCACTGACAACCTTGGAAGTTCATCCCCCCAATATATGTATCTCAATCCCTGTCATTCTGTTTCTCCACGATTCTATTCTGGAACCTAAAGAAGCAACCCAGACAAAACCTTTATTCTGGGTTCTGTGTAATTTGGATACATTTGCAGTCTTAACTTTCAGCAACTGAGCGGTCCACCAAAGGGGCAAATAAAATTAAACAGAGCGATTCTTTTTCAAGCCACCCTGTGCTATATTTCTCCCTGCGGTGAACAGCCAAGTTAGCAAACATTGGTCTCCCCGTCAAATTCAGTGGGTAAACTCCGATGTATGTACCGGAGGTGAAATATACGCTAGCCACAAGCTGTTTTTTTTAAAAAAAGTTTGTGTTTCCTGACTATGATATTTCTGTGCCCGACTCAAGGTTATCTGTCGGTGAAGCCCGCCTACCAACACAGCCGCTTTTGACTTGGAAACGGAAGGGCCCAAACTTAAGTGAGGTTTAGACGTAAACAAGCATCACAAGGCTACAGTTTTCAGGACAGAAACTGCTGCATTGCTGCTTCCAAAAATTCTAAAAAAATCTAAAAACGACCAGAATGGTCAGGATGTGCAAGGACATTTTTACCTGCCTGCCTTCCTTGCTGCCTTCAATTATGAACTTTTCTGGGTTTTTTTTTTTTTGTTTGTTTCCACTGCAATTATCTGCTTCAGAAGCTCTTCGCTTCAAAGTCAGCATTTTACCTCTGCGCTCCTCCGAGGAGATGGCTGGTGTTTTTTCAAAACCAGATTGTATCTTAATACAAACCACAAAGCTATTTTCCCTCTGGCAAATGTCAGAGGGTTTATGGTAACATAAGAGAGCGCTCAGGCTACAAAGAACTTGCTCTTTTTTTTTTTTGCATTTCTGTGCTTGCAAGACTTGTTCTGGCACAATCCTTTGGGGTTTCTGCACCCTGGTGACTTCCAGATGTGCTAAATTTCAATTCTTATCTGTCCAGTACATCTGGACAGGACCCATATTGGTTTACATCAATTTTGGGGGGGGGGTATGTCTAGTTTAACGAAGAGAAGGACGAGGGGGGACATGATAGCAGTGTTCCAATATCTCAGGGGCTGCCCCAAAGAAGAGGGAGTCAAGCTATTCTCCAAAGCGCCTGAAGGCAGGACAAGAAGCAACGGGTGGAAACTAACCCAGGAGAGAAGCAACCTGGAACTAAGGAGAAACTTCCTGACAGTGAGAACAATTGACCAGTGGAACAACCTGCCTCCAGAAGCGGTGAATGCTCCAACACTGGAAGTTTTAAAGAAGAGACTGGACAGCCATCTGTCTGAAATGGTGTAGGGTTCCGGCCTGGGCAGGGGGTTGGACTCGATGACCTCCAAGGTCCCTTCCAACTTTATTACTACTACTACTACTACTACTACTACTACTACTACTACTACTACTACTACTACTACTACTACTATTATTATTATTATTATTATTATTATTATTATTATTATTATTATTATTATTATTATTATTTTCCCCGCTGGCATGGGAATGCATGTCCGCCCATCTTAAAGCATGCTGATTGGGGAATTCTGTGAGTTGAAGCCTGCATATCTTAAAAGAACGCTGGCTGGGGAATTCTGGGAGTTGAAGTCCACACACCTCAAAGTTGCCAAGTTTGGAAAAAAAAATGATGTAAACTGACATGGTTTTAGCAGATCCTGCACTGAGGAGGGGAATGGCCTAGATCAGTGATGGCGAACCTTTTAGAGACCAAGTGCCCCAACTGCAACCCAAAACCCACTTATGCATCGTCGGGTGCCGGGTGGGTATGGCTCATTGGGTGGGTGTGGCCAATTGGGTGGGTGTGGCCTATTGGCTGCCCGTGGCTGCGGTGGTAAGGGCAGACTGGGTGGGACTAAAAAGTTCAATCAATCAATTCCAACTTTGCAAGATCTTTTTTTTTCCCTGCGAGAAGTTGAAATTGACTGATTGATTGAACCTTTTTTTTTTTTTTT
>NW_015390973.1:24766-26053 GCF_001527695.2 Protobothrops mucrosquamatus | reverse complement strand
TAGAAAAGATAATCAAAAAACAGATCTGCGAACAACTAGAAGCAAACAAAGTCATAACTAGTAGCCAGCACGGGTTTGTTAAAAACAGATCATGCCAAACCAATCTTATTTCATTCTTCGATAAAGTGACTAAACTAGTAGACCAGCGAAATGCTGTGGACGTAGTATACTTAGACTTCAGTAAGGCATTTGATAAAGTAGACCACAACTTAGTCCTTGGTAAGCTAGAAAAAGGTGGAATAGACAATATCACCACCAGATGGATCTGTAGCTGGCTGGCAAACCGTACTCAATGAGTAGTCCTCAATGGTACTACATCCACATGGAGAGAAGTAAGCAGTGGGGTACCATGAGGTTCTGTCTTAGGCACAGTACTCTTCAATATCTTCATCAATGACTTAGATGAGGGAATTGAAGGGGAGCTCATCAAATTTACAGATGACACCAAACTGGCAGGAGTAGCCAACACCCCAGAAGACAAACTCAGGATCCAAAAAGATCTTGACAAACTTGAACAATGGGCCTTATCCAACAAAATGAGTTTCAATGTGGAGAAAAGCAAAGTCTTGCATTTAGGCAGCAAAAGCCAAAGGTACAAATACAGATTGGGTGAGACCCGGCTCAAAAACAGTAACTGTGAGAGGGACCTTGGAGTCCTAGTGGACGATCACTTAAGCATGAGCCAGCAGTGTGCAGCAGCAACCAAAAAGGCTAATACAATCCTGGGTTGTATAAACAGGCATAGAATGAAGATCACGTGAAGTATTAGTACCGCTTTACAAAGCCCTAGTGAGGTCACACCTGGAATACTGCAGCCAATTTTGGTCACCGTATCACAAAAAAGATGTTGAGGGTTAGGAAAACATTCAGAGAAGAGCAACTAAGATGATCCAAGGCCTGGAGACTGAAACATACCAAGAACGGCTGCGGGACTTGGGTTTGGCTAGTCTAAAGAAAAGAAAAAATAGGGGAGACATGATAGCAGTGTTCCAGTATCCGAGGGGCTGCCCCAAAGAAGAGGGGGTCACGTTATTCTCCAAAGCACCAGAGGGCAGGACGAGAAACAATGGTTGGAAACTGATCAAAGAGAGAAGCAACCTGGAATTAAGGAGAAACTTCCTGACAGTGAGGACAATTAACCAGTGGAACAGCTTGCCTCCAGAAATCGTGGGCGCTCCATCACTGGAGGTTTTTAAGAAGAGACTAGACAGTCAATTATCTGAGATGGTATAGGTTCTCCTGCTCAAACGGGACTGGACTAGAAGACCTTCAAGGTCCCTTCCAGCT
>NW_015390973.1:19103-22627 GCF_001527695.2 Protobothrops mucrosquamatus | reverse complement strand
CATATGATTTGTTTAATATCTGTGGCCAAAAAAAGATGGGACAAACCTCAACAGCCTTTCTTAAATGACGGGCTCAGTTGTCGTCGTAAGTCGAGGACTATCAGCGCACAGCTCTCTGGTGCTGCTGATGTGGCTGGGTTAAAACTGAAAGGAGACCGGGATGCTAATGTAGTTGGAGGCAAAAGGAAGTTTCTGGGCTCCAAAGATGAGTATTATCAATGGTATGTAAAATGTCAAAACCAGGAACCAAAGAAAGTGTGATGTTGTCAGAAGGGAAATGTCATGATTAAACATCGGCCTTCTGGGAATCGGCCCTCTGCCACGGACTGGAAAGGGACACATCACGTCAGAAACACATCAGATCTTCCTTCCAGGCAAGACCATCCACCCATCCTCAACCTCAACCAGGGAGCCCTTGTGACGAACACAGGTAGACCTCAGCTTACGACCACAATTAAATCCAGAATATATGCTGCTAAGCGAGACAGCTGTTACGTTTTGCCCCATTTTACGACCTTTCTTGCCACAGTTAGTGAATCGCTACAGTTGATAAGTTAGTAATACGGTCATTAAGTGGATCTGGCTTCCCCATTGACTTGGCTTGTCAGAAAGTCACAAAAGAGGATCACATGACACTGGGTTGCTGCAACTATCATACATATGAGCCAGTTGCCAAGCCAACATGCTTGAAGATGGCGGAACTTCCACTCCCAGAATTCCCCAGCCAGCTTGTTTTAAGATGGGTGGACTTCCACTCCCAGAATTCCCCAGCCAGCCTGCTTTAAGATGGGTGGGGTTCAACTCCCAGAATTCCCCAGCCAGCCTGCTTTCAGCGCAATGGACCTTAACTCCCAGCATTCCCTAGCAAATATGGTTTAAGGGGAGTCTACTTCAACTCTCAGTATTCCCCAGCCACATGTTCCATAATCATACTCATGTGACCAGGGGGTGATGCAACGGTCACAAGTGTGAAAAACGTAAAGCATGCTGGCTGAGGAATTCTGGGAGTTGAAGTCCACCCACCTTGAAGTTTCCCAGATAGAGCAACACTATCTCAAGCAAATAAGCGGAAGATCTTGCTGCTACAAAATAACAGTATATTTAACTAGATAATGCAAACATGGGTCGCTTTCCTCCATTGGGGCTTGGAATCTAGTCTTCCTATTCCCCGTGTCAGCCATCCCTCCCCCGCCCCCGCTGTCTTTTTTTAATCAAACGCCCGCAACAGGTTCCCTATAGAATAAGGAAGAAGAATAGAATAGAATAGAATAGAATAGAATAGAATAGAATAGAAGAATAGAATAGAATAGAATAGAATAGAATAGAACAGAATAGAATAGAATAATGAAAGAACGGAATAGAATAATGAAAGAATGGAATAGAATAGAATAGAATAGAATAGAATAATGAAAGAAGAGAAGAGAAGAGAAGAGAATTAGAATAGAAATAAGGAATAGAATAATGAAAGAACGGAATAGAATAGAATAGAATAGAATAGAACAGAACAGAACAGAATAGAATAGAATAATGAAAGAACGGAATAGAATAATGAAAGAATGGAATAGAATAGAATAGAATAGAAGAGAATAAAATAGAATAATGAAAGAAGAGAAGAGAAGAGAATTAGAATAGAAATAAGGAATAGAATAATGAAAGAACGGAATAGAATAGAATAGAATAGAATAGAAGAGAAGAGAAGAGAAGAGAAGAGAAATCTGGAAGGAACCTTGGAGGTCTTCTAGCCCAACCCCTCCCCCCAGCAGGAGAACCTCTACTATTTCGGAAAGGTCCATTCTGACGACGCATCGACCCCCCCCCCCAGCCTGGTATCGCGTGCAAAGCGCGGTCGTGGGAACGCAGCGCACCTTGCCTGTCTTTTTGTTTTGTTTTTGTTTTGTTTTTTTTGAGGGGGGGTTGTAAAGATCCTTGGAGCGGGTGGCGCAGGCACCCCCACAGAGCGCCAGCCTCTCTGGCCAAGGCGACCAGAGCAGCGGCCCTTCTAGGGGGAAAAGCCGCCCCTGTGGGGGGGGGGGAATCGCGGGGCCGCTTTAAGGCGCCCCGCGCTCCGTTTGTTATCCTCCCGCCCGGCTCCCATGCTGGCGAGGCCTCCGCGCTTCCCATTGGCTGCCCGGCCGCCCAGCTGTTGTCTGCGCTCCCAGCTGCCCACTGGGGGGGGTGGAGGGCCCTGCCTCCCGCCCCCCTCTCCCCCTCTCCCATTGGCCCCTCGCTCAAGAGGCAGCCGCCGCCCGGCGCCAACCCGCTGGGTGTTGCTAGGGGCCCGGGCGCGCCGATTGGCCCGCTTACCTGGCCATCACGGCCGAGCGTGGGGTGGGGGGGGAGAAGGCGGGCCCTCCCCGCCTCCTATAAAAGGGCAGGGAGTCCCGGGGAGGGGCCAGAGAAAGCAGGGGTGCTTTGGAGGAGGAGGAGTGGGAGTGGGAGTCGGGGAGAGCGGAGGCAGCTGCGGAGCTGGAGGAGGCTGGCGCTCTCCCGGGCACCGTCCGCCGTCCGCCGTCGACCTTCCGCGGACGGCTGGAGACGGTCCCGCGCCGGGCAGGTGAGTCCGGCGCGGGGATGGGAAGGGGGAAGAGGATCGGAGTCGGGGGCTCGGGAGGGCCGGGGAGCGAGCGTGGGCAGCGCTTGGAAGCGTTCGGGGCGCTCGCCCACCCGGCTGGCTGGCAGCCAGCCAGCGTGGGCGAGGCGGGGGGACCCTCCTCCGGCGCTTGGCCCGGGGGGCTCCCCTGCAGCGGCCGGGGCTGGAGCGATGCCCGGCGGAGCGCCCTGCCGGAGAAGCAAGCAAGCAGGCAGGCAGGCAAGCAGGCGACGTGACGGCCCTGTCCGAGCGCGCTGTTCCCCGGCTGGCCGGGCGGGCTGGCTGGCCGGCGCGGCGTCCTGGCTGGCTGGCTGACTGACTGACTTCCCCTGCCGAGCTTGCTCGCCGCCCGAGGGAGCGCGGCGGCGGCGGCTGCAGCAGCAGAGTCTTTCGGCTCGGCTTCCTGCTTTCCGACCGGCCGTCCCCTCCCTCCCTTCCTCCCTCCCTCCCTCCTCTACTCCGGAGCGGAGGCCATCGGCTTACTCCGGACTCGCCCCGTTTGCCTCGCCATCCCCTCTGCGTTTGGATCGGAGCCCCTCTCCGAGTGTCCGGCCTCTCTCTCTCCCAATCTCCGCTCTTGAGAAGTTTGGAGGTGTCTTGACTGCGCCTGGCTTTGGAGGTTCTCTTTTATTATTCTTATTCTTCCTCCTCTCCCTTGCTTGGGCTCTGATTTAGTTTCTTGGGCTGGAGGAGGGGGGGAGAACTGGCTGGCTGGCTGATTGGTTGGTTCCAAGTCTGATCAAAAGGATGCTTTCCTTGCTTACTGCCAAGTGCATGAGGGGAAGCTGATTTTGCCAATTAGAGTAACAGAGCTGGATGGGACCTTGGAGGTCTTCTAGTCCAGCCCCCCCCCCCCCCGCTCAAGCAGGAGACCGTATATCATTTCAATCAATCAGAATAGAGCTGGATGGGACCTTGGAGGTCTTCTAGTCCA
>NW_015390973.1:15692-18104 GCF_001527695.2 Protobothrops mucrosquamatus | reverse complement strand
GCTCAAGCAGGAGACCCTATATCATTTCAATCAATCAGAATAGAACTGGATGGGACCTTCGAGGTCTTCTAGTCCAGCCCCCTGCTCAAGCAGGAGATCCTATATCATTTCAATCAGAATAGAGCTGGAAGGGACCTTGGAGGTCTTCTAGTCCAGCCCCCCCTGCTCAAGCAGGAGATCCTATATCATTTCAATCAGAATAGAGCTGGAAGGGACCTTGGAGGTCTTCTAGTCCAGCCCCCCCCTGTTCAAGCAGGAGACCCTCTACCATTTCAATCAATCAGAATAGAACTGGATGGGACCTTGGAGGTCTTCTAGTCCAGCCCCCTGCTTAAGCAGGAAACCCTTTAGCATTTCAGACAAGTGTCTGTCTAGTCTCTTCTTAAAAACCTCCAGTGTTGGAGGGCCCACAATTGCTGCTGGATCCAGTGGGCAGCTTGTCTCAGCTCTTGTAAATTAGTTTATTTAATTGTCATCCTTCTCAGCATTATGGGAGAAAGCACATGAGCATAAATGCACATCCTTTTCGGTCTTTATTCAATTAATCTTAGTGCACTGGCTGCCTTGTAAAAAAAAGTTGGTCTTAGGTGTTGATCTCTGTGAAGTTTGCCTTTTGTTTTTAAAAGCTTGTTTTCAATCCCCCCCCCCTTTGCTGAAGGCAGATCAAGCAGCTTTTCAATATACTGGGGTTTGTTGAAGATGGGAAGGGAGAGAATTTAATTTTTTTTTAGATTCAGGCCTTGAGAAAAGTTGCGTTGGAATCGAAGTAACTTTAACAGTTCATTGTCTCCTAACTCTGCTCGCGTGTGTGTGTGTGTGTGCGCGTGCGTGTGCGTGTGCGTGTGCGTGCGCTTTGTAGGAGAAGAATTGGATTAATCTAAAACACCTTATTCAAATTTGTTAGCTGCAAAAGGTGTTTTAGATCAACCCAATTCTAGGCAGAAGCTGCAGCTTGCTAAGTGAATAACGAAAACTAACAAATACAGTTTCTTGGAAAAGATGCTACCAGATTTGATTGTAGTTTTTGTGGGGGGGGAATATGCTGAGTGCAGCGAAGGACTGCCCCTTGTAATCTAGTAGTAAAACACTCTTTCTATGCTTAGAGGCTCTTATTGTCTCTCTATATTCCAGAGAAGTCCCCCCCCTTTATAAAAAAAGTTCTGAACGATGTGGGAGAAAATCTTGAAAATTGTATGCACCCCCCCCCAAAAAAAAAATCTTATTTCACCTGTAAAATATCCATAAGGTGATCAACCAAAGCAGGCAAGATTATGTGGCAGGGAAAAAAATGCCTTTTTTATGGCAATTGATGCTCTTCAAATGTTTAATATGCAAGCTGTACGGTGAACTATCTTTTTAAACCTTTTTTTTTGCAATGCAAGCCAGTGAAAGAATTCCATCCAGAGTCCCATCAGCTTGCATTTATTTATATGGATGAGATTCTTAGCTTTGCACAAAGTTCTCCTCTGGGTTAAGACCTTTTTTTATTTTATTTTTTAAGAAGCAAAGGACACCCGTATTGCGAAGGACCTTTGCATCTTCAAAGATTGCATTTTAGCAATCTTGGAAGTTTGCAACCTGCTGTGCAGCATGGTTTCTGTAGTCTGCCCTGGCCCCCTTTGCAACTGTGATTCCCTGGCTGGCTGCTTGCACTGAAAAAAACTTATCAATTCCTAACTGTATTTTTTTTTTCTCTCCCCCCCCACCCTTTGCTCTTCAGCAAAGCATGTGACTGTTTCTATTTATTTATCAGCGCTGCTGGTTGTGTTGCTGGCAGTGAGCTGCTTTTGTATGTTGATAAGCTTTATTTTATGGTCTGGTGCTGTAGAGGGAGGGAGGGAGGGAGGGATGGAGGAGAAGGATGCCTGTCTTCGTGCGTGCCAAGTGGGGAGATTGCAATTGGATAATTTCTAATTTGTTTTGGCTTTTTTTTTTTTTTAATGCAGTTTGACTTCTGCGTAGGCAGCAGCCCCTTAAACTGAAAGGCTGTTGAAGATGCATTTTAACTAGACCACATTCGGTGCTTTCTCACAACTGGGGTTCAAGCATTCTCTTTACGTGATCTGTTAAATGTAGGGCAAAATTGGGAGGAAAAACCCCAGAAAGATGCTTTTTCCAAATGCAGCTCTAAAGAACATCTCTAGTCTTTTTTATTTTTTGCATTTTTTTCCCCTTCCTGGCAAGACAAGAGACAGGCTGGAGATAGTCACAAACCAGCTTCTTTTCCCTGGTGCCTTTTAAAAATTTATAGATCTTACATGATTTTATCCTCGGAAGGGACCTTGGAGATCATCTAGTCCAACCCCCTGCTCAGGCAGGAAACCCTACACCATTTCAGACAAATGGCTGTCCAGTCTCTTCTTAAAAACTTCCAGTGTTGGAGCATTCACAGCTTCTGGAGGCAGGTTGTTC
>NW_015390973.1:6726-14226 GCF_001527695.2 Protobothrops mucrosquamatus | reverse complement strand
GGCTGTTTGTTAGGGTCCTTGGTGCTGTCTGAGCTTAGTGGTTTTCTTGCAGACGTTGCACGACCCAACTAGGTAACGTCATCAGTGGTAGAAGGGAGGGGGGTGAGGAGGAAGGGGAAGAAGAGTAGGGGGAGGAGAGGAAGAGGAAGAAGAAGAGGAAGAAGACTGGGGTCCTTAGGGCTCTCTGAGCTTGTTTGTTTTCTTGCAGACGTTTCATGACCCAACTAGGTAACGTCATCAGTGCTAGCAGGGAGTGGGGTTTGTGGAGAGGAGGAGGAGGAGGAGGACTGTGGGGTCCTTGGTGCTCTCTGAGCTTGGCTGTTTTCTTGCAGATATTTCATGACCCAACTAGGTAACGTCATCAGTGCTAGAAGGGAGGAGGATTTTCTCTGTTTATTTATCATAGCTTGCTTGCCCTGTTAGCATTGCTGGGAGTGTCTTTGGTAGTTCCTTCATTAGCTTGTTTACTCTCAGCTTGTTTGTCTCCGTTGGGAGTTCCTTGAGTGTGGTAAATTGCACTGGCAGGGCAAGCCACTTGTATATAAAGGGAGAGCCATCCCCACCCCCCTTCTAGCACTGATGATGTCACCAAGTTGGGTAATGAAACATCTGCAAGGAAACAACCCAGCTCAGAGAGCCCCAAGGACCCCACAGTTCAACCCTAATCTCTTCTAAATTAGCTGTTTATTCTGCAGCATCAGCTAGGAAAGTCACGATAAACAACCTGCTTCTTATACTGGGTTAACTGGCCGTGAATGGTTAGTATTTATGCGAAGCTAAACCATCAACAACCTAGAACTAAGAGATTTCCTGACAGTGGGAATAATTAATCAGTGGAACGACTTGCCTCCAGAAGCTGTGAATGATCCAACATTGGAAGTTTTTAAGATGAGACTGAACAGCCATTTGCCTGAAATGGTATAGGGTTTCCCTGCCTGAGCAGGGGGTTGGACTAGATGACCTCCAAGGTCCCTTCCAACTCTGTTATTCTATTTAGTCCTGGTTTACAAATCCCAGGAGACATGTATTAGAACGGTGTTTTTAACCTTCCCAAGGATTTAAGACAGGGGTCTTCAAACCTGGCCCTTTTATGACTTGTGGACTTCAACTCCCAGAATTCCTCAGCCAGGCACGCTGGCTGAGGAATTCTGGGAGTTGAAGTCCACAAGTCATAAAAGGGCCAAGTCTGAAAGACCCCTGATTTAAGACAATGTTTCTTAACCTCCACATACCTTAAGATGGGTGGACTTCAATTCCTAGAACGCCCCAGCCAGTATTCTGGCTGGGGCATTCTGGGAGTTGAAGTCTACCCATCTTAAAGTTGCCCAGATTGAGAAACACTCAATATATTGGAATGTAAGTACAGGTAGTCCTTGACTTACAACAGTTCATTTAGTGACCTTTCCAAAATTACGACGACACTGGGAAAAAGTGACTTTTTGACCGTGTTTCACACAACCGTTGTAGCATCCCCATGGTCACGTGATCAAAAATCAGATTGCCTGGCCACTGGTTCACATTTATGACGGTTGCTGTGTCCTGGGGTCATGTGGTCAGCAAAGCAAAAGTCAACGGGGAAGCCAGATTCACTTAACATCCATGTTACTAACTTAACAGTTGTGGCAAGCAAGGTCGTAAAATGGGGGGAAACTCACTTAAGTGTTTCACTTAGCGACACAAATTTTGGGCTCAATTGCGATCATAACTCGAGGACCAGCTCTCCAATGGAGAGTAAACGGGGGGGGGGAATGAGAGGATGAATAACACAACATGCATTCTGAATAAAGTTTATTTCAGAGATTGATTTGGGTTGATTCCATTTCTGTCTTATTGCATTGGGCAGCTTAGGATCAAAACAGCAGAGTAGCCCCAGGACAATGAGTTATATAATTGAAATTAGCAGCAGAAACCTCACCTCCCCCCCATCTCCAAATTAAGCCACAGATAAAATCAACTAACTTTAAGCAATGAAGGTGGATCAGGGCTGATAATCTCATTTTAGACCTTGTGACTCTAATCCAGTGGTTCTCAACCTGTGGGTCGGGACCCCATTTGGGGTCGATCGACCATTTCATGGGGGTCGCCAAGCAAGGCTGTCCGCCATTTTTTTGTCCACCATTTTTTTTGTCCGCCATTTTTTCCCCTTTTCCGGCGGGTGCCTTACCTCCCTTGGGCTGGGCCAGCTGGTGGTCGGCCTGCTCCGTCTGTGCCGCTTGCCAGCTACGCCTCGGCCTGCGCAGGGGGCGGAACCACGCATGCACGGCGCTCCCAGGCAGGGAAAGTCCTCGATTTACGACCGGTTGGGTAGTCCTCGATTTACGACTGGTTGGGTAGTCCTCGACTTACGACCGGTTGGGGTCGCAGCATTAAAAAGGTTGAGAACCACTGCTCTAATCAATAGTTTACTGTTAATAGAATCTATACGGCAGCACTTATAGTGACTGAAGGCAGCTTACAGAAATAAAACCCCAGATACAAAACTCAATAAACCAACATCTGTTTGACATATCATACTGAGGTCTCCCAAGTCTGCTTGGAAAACCCATGTCTTCGTGGGCCTTTCAAAAGAGTAGCAAGGTGAGGGGGGGAGGTAATCCTTTCTTGGCAGGGATGATGTTCCGTAGGGAGGGAGCCACCGCGGAGAAGGCCCTTCTTGGTCCCCACAGGGAAGCGTTTCCCAAATTTGGCAACTTGGAGAAGTCTCTGCAAAAAAGATGTTGAGACTTTGGGAAAAAAAAGTTGCAGAGAAGAGCAACTAAGATGATTAAAGGCCTGGAGGGAAAAACATATGAAGAACGGCTGCAGGAATTGGGTATGGCCCAATCTAGAGAAAAGAAGGACTTGGGGTGACATCAGAGCAGTATTCCATTATTTGAGGGGCTGCCACAACGAAGAGAGGGGCAACTTATTTTCCAAAGCACCAGAAGGCCAGACAAGAAGCAACGGATGGAAACTAATCAAGGAGAGAAGCCACCTGGAATTAAGGAGAAACTTCCTAACAGTGAGGTTAATTTAACCAGTGGAACTGCTTGTCTTCAGAAGTTGTGTAGGTGCTTCTTCACTGGAGGTTTTTAAGAACAGACTGGACAGCCATTTGTTCAAAATGCTATAGCAGGGGTCTTCAAACTTGGCCCTTTTATGACTTGTGGACTTCAACTCCCAGAATTCCTCAGCCTGGCACGCTGGCTGAGGAATTCTGGGAGTTGAAGTCCACAAGTCATAAAAGGGCCAAGTTTGAAGACCCCTGTGCAGTAGGGTCTCTTGCTTCAGCAGGGGGTTGGACTAGAAGACCTCCAAGGTCCCTTCCAGCTCCTCTTTTCCATTCCATTTCAAAGAAGTGTGGACATCAACTCCAAGGGAATTCTGGGAGCTGAAGTCCACAAGTCTTAAGCCAGGATTGGATATTCCTAGTCCAGGGGTAGGCAGCCTTGGCTCTTTTATGACTCGTGGACTTCAACTGCCAGAATTCCTGAGCCAGCCATGCTGAGGAGGAAGGGAGAGGTTTCCATGCTGAGCCATGCCAGCTCAGGAATTCTGGGAGTTGAAGTCCACGAGTCATAAAAGAGCCAAGGTTGCCTACCCATGGACTAGTCTAAAGCAATGTTTCCCAACCTTGGCAACTGTTCAATTCCCAGAATTCCTGGCTGGCTGGAGAATTCTGGGAGCTGAAGTCCATACTTCTTCAAGTGGCCAGGATTGGGAAACAGTGATCTAGGTAGACCCCTTAAGAGAGGGGGCCCATAATATATCCCTTTGCTGCAGAGTTGTATCATTTGCACAACAATTTGATGCCCTTCTCATCATGTGGACGTCATGATTGATTGTGTGTGTTGGTGGAGAAAAGGTGGTTTGTTTGATTTTTTCTCCTTTGGCACTGTGGTTGGTAAACTATGATTTGGGGCTTAGGGTGAGCAACGTCATGCTTTCCTAAGGAAAGAGAGAAAGGAGGAAACGAGGAGGAAAGCGGAAACCTGAAAGCAACAACTGGGTTTGTGGGGTTAATCCGAGTTGGTCTCTCGTTCAGTCCTATAAGATCCTGGAATTGAGATACCCACCCAAGACAAGATCCAAAATGAAACGGAGCTGTGTGTGTGTGTGTGTGTGTGTTGTAGAGTATAGTTGCAAAAGTCAAATTGGTGGCCATGATGGTTTGATCAAAGCTGTGCCTGGTTTGTTATGCAGGTTGCTCATAAAATGCATTGCACATAAAAAACCAGGTTCAGTCATATCATCTAGGTGCTGGTCTAGAAACCAGGAGATGGTGAGTTCTAGTCCTGCCTTAACCATGACGGCTGGCTGGGTGACTTTGGACCAGTCACCAGGAGACGGTGAGTTCTAATTCAAATTTAGGGCATGCAAACTGGCTGGATGACTTGGATCATCGAGTTCTAGAATAATAATAATAATGGTAAAGTTGGAAGGGACCTTGGAGGTCATCTAGTCCAACCCCCTGCTCAGGCAGGAAACCCTATACCATTTCGGACAAATGGCTGTCCAGTTTCTTCTTAAAAACTTCCAGTGTTGGAGCATTCACAGCTTCTGGAGGCAGGTTGTTCCACTGGTTAATTGTTCTCACTGTCAGGAAGTTTCTCCTTAGTTCTAGGTTGCTTCTCTCCTTGGTTAGTTTCCACCCGTTGCTTCTTGTCCTGCCTTCAGGCGCTTTGGAAAATAGCTTGACTCCCTCTTCTTTGGGGCAGCCCCTGAGATACTGGAACACTGCTATCATGTCCCCCCTCGTCCTTCTCTTCGTTAAACTAGACATACCCAATTCCAGCAACCGTTCCTTATATGTTTTAGCCTCCAGTCCCCTAATCATCTTTGTTGCTCTTCTCTGCACTCTTTCTAGAGTCTCAACATCTTTTTTACATCGTGGTGACCAAAACTGGATGCAGTAGTTCTGCCTTAGGCAGGAAAGCTGGCTGTGGGTGACTTTGGACTAATCACCAGGAGCTGGTGAGTTCTAGTTCTCACTTCTGCATGAAAGCAGACTGGGTAACTTTGATCCAATTCCCCTCCCTTTCTCTCTCTCTCTCTCTCTCCCCCCAACCCACCTCACAGGGTTGTTGTTCTGGGGAGAATAGGAGAAGAGAAAGGAGTGTTATATTCACCACCTTGCATTGTTTATAAAAAAAAACAAAGGCATGACACAAATTAAGATGGGCCCAGGAAGCGGTATATTGCAAGCCCCATGAAAAACCACAGCTGTTGTGGGCCCCTTCCCTGCAAGCTGAAAACTAACCTTGCAGGAATGAGTTGAGACCTTGGGTGCTCCATTGTATTCCAGAGTGAGGACACTTTTTTTTTTTTAATGGAGTAGCAATCCACTTGTGTGTCCTGAACAATACAGTTCAATTCACTTTGCTGTGTAGTCGGTCTCCTGCGACTCGCTGTGAAGTAGACTGCTGCAATCTAATTGCCATTTGGCAGAGCGATGGAAATGTAGGTCACGCTTTTGACTGGTTGCGTAGCCTCGTAGTTGACTCTGAGTAACCTTCTCCGGGATAATAATAATAATAATAATAATAATAATAATAATAATAATAATAATAATAATAATAATAATAATAATAATAATAATAATAGTCCAACCCCCATGCTCAGGCAGGAAACCCTATACCATTTCAGACAAATGGCTGTCCAATCTCTTCTTAAAAACTTCCAGTGTTGGAGCATTCACCGCTTCTGGAGGCAGGTTGTTCCACTGGTTAATTGTTCTACCTGTCAGAAGGAGGAGGAGGAGGAGGAGGAGGAAGGGACCTTGGAGATCATCTAGTCCAACCCCCTGCTCAGGAAGGAAACCCTATACCATTTCAGACAAATGGCTGTCCAATCTCTTCTTAAAAACTTCCAGTGTTGCAGCATTCACAGCTTCTGGAGGCAGGTTGTTCCACTGGTTAATTGTTCTCACTGTCAGGAAATTTCTCAACCTGACAAATGAAGGCGAATATACGTGTCCCGGGATTTTTTATTTATTTTATTTATTTTGCACTAACTTATATGCCGCCCTTCTCCCCACGGGACTCAGGGCGGCTCACAGCATGTTAAAAACAACACAAAAAACATTTCCCCTATAAAAACCAATTAAAAACCAAATATATTTATGGCTGTGTCATTATTAAAATCTTTAAAAATTTTCCCTATTTAAAATTCACCCTAGGTCAGTCCCGCTTGCTGAAAAAGCCATGTCTTGAGGGCGCGGCGGAAGGTTAGGAGATCCGGGATCGTCCGGATCTCGGGGGGTAGTTCGTTCCAGAGGGTGGGGGCACCCACAGAGAAGGCCCTCCCCCTGGGGGTCGCCAGCCGACACTGCCTGGCCGACGGCACCCTGAGGAGGCCCGCTCTGTGGGAGCGTACCGGTCTGTGGGAAGGAATCTGCGGCAGAAGGCGGTCTCGGAGATAGTGTTGCAGGATCCAATCTGGGTCGGTCACCAGGAGCAGAGTTTAGTTTTCCGAGCTTTTGGATTTGTGCTCGGATTCGTCTTCAGGGAACTTCTCTCCAGCTAGAGAGAAGGTGGGCTCCAGCACGAATCCAAAAGCTCGGAAGAGACGATACCTCAACCTGGTCCTTCAGATCTTCCGATGGTACCCCAATCATTGCTGTAACGGACTCTTCCCCCTTTCTGCCGGTCATCCTCTCCTCTTTCCTTCCACCCTGCTCAGCATGATGGGTTTCCCAAGACAGCTGGATCTTTGCATCCTATGTCCAAAGTAGGAATCATTTGTGCCTGGAGGAGAACTCTGGATTATGGGCCCCTCAGTGATCTCGGAGCTGGGTGGTTCCCTTGCAGACGTTTCATGGCCCAACTAGGTAACATCATCAGTGGTGGGAGGGAGAAGGGATTGCTCTCTCTTTATATAGGAGTGGCTTTGCCCTGTCAATGTAGGTGGGAGTGTTCTTGATAAGCAGGGATTAACGCCAAGATTATTAATAGGCCAACGATCAAGCAGTGAGCAATACCCCAGTCAAAGAACTGCCAAATCAGTAAACGGACAGCCTAACCCAGGAATCACCCAGGCCTCTCCCACAAACACTGACAAGGCAAGCCACATTTATAAACACAAATTATAATTATGATGTTATTGAATTGGATAATAAAACATCTGCAAGAAAATAACCAAGCTCAGAGAGCACCAAGGACCCCCACAGTCCTCCTCCTCCTCCTCCTCCTCTACCACTACCTAGTTTGGTAATGAAACATCTGCAAGCAATCAACCAACCTCAGAGAGCACCAAGGACTTCCTCCTCATCCTTCCTCCCTCCTTCCTCCTCCTTCCTCCTTCCTCCTTCTTCCTCTTTCCTCCTCCTCCTTCCTCCCCCCCCTCCTCCTCCTCCTCCTCCTCCTCCTTCTACTTCTACTTCTACTTCTACTTCTTCTTCACACTTCATTCCCTTCTGGAACTGATGATGTTACCTAGTTGGGTCATGAAACATCTGCAAGAAAACCACCAAGCTCAGAGAGCACCAAGGACCCCCACAGTCCTCCTCCTCCTCCTCCTCCC
>NW_015390973.1:0-6604 GCF_001527695.2 Protobothrops mucrosquamatus | reverse complement strand
CAAGCTCAGAGAGCACCAAAGAGTCCACAGTCGTCGTCGTCATCGTCGTCGTCGTCGTCCTCCTCCTCCTCCTCCTCCTCCTCCTCTACCACTACCTAGTTTGGTAATGAAACATCTGCAAGAAATCAACCAAGCTCAGAGAGCACCAAGGACTTCCTCCTCATCCTTCCTCCCTCCTTCCTCCTCCTTCCTCCTTCCTCCTTCTTCCTCTTTCCTCCTCCTCCTTCCTCCCCCCCCTCCTCCTCCTCCTCCTCCTTCTACTTCTACTTCTACTTCTTCTTCACACTTCATTCCCTTCTGGAACTGATGATATTATTTAACAGGGTCATGAAACATCTGCAGGAAAACAACCAAGCTCAGAGAGCACCAAGGAACCTACAGTCGTCCTCTTCCTCCTCCACTCTGCAGACACCCCTCCCTTCTAGCACTGATGACGTTACCTAGTTGGGTCATGAAACGTTTGCAAGAAAAGCATCAAGCTGGGAGAGCACCAAGGACCCCACAGTTCAACCTTGAGCTACACACATCCTCTTATACAGGAGCTCAAGGATCAGTTGGGTTTGTTTTGTGGCTTGCTGTGGTCCTCTCCCACCTCCCAAGTTCAAAACCCATCCATCCTGCCCCCTCCGAATATATTTAGGAGAAATGGGATTTGAAATTAAGATTCTCTGGGGAATTTTCTGTTCTTCAGTCCAGCTAGCTTCTATGATGCTGCAGAAAGCAAGGTCTGTTGTTGTTGTTTTTTTAAAAAATCAGCTTGGTTTCATTTAGCAAGGCAAAAGCAAGGTGTGTTTAGGAGGTTAATCTGTTGTGTTGCATAAGATCCATTTGCCAAGTTCTAAGGATCTCTGCTGTGAGCCAAAGGAGCATTCAGAACGGATTACGCCTCGGCTGCTCCATGCAGCACACCGGCTTCAGAAGTGAGGTTATCCTCAGTAAATGAACCGAGCGGCCTTTAACCAGGATAGTTGGATGATGTAGTCCAGCGGTCTTCTTCAAACTCGGCCCTTTTATGACTCGTGGACTTCAACTCCCAGAATTCCTCAGCCAGCATGGCTCAGCTTGGAAACCTCTCCATTTCTCCTCAGCATGGCTGGCTCAGGAATTCTGGGAGTTGAAGTCCACAAGTCATAAAAGAACCAAGTTTGAAGACCCCTGCTTGTGGACTTCAACTCCCAGAATTCCTCAGCCAGTGTGCCTGGCTGAGGAATTCTGGGAGTTGAAGTCCACAAGTCATAAAAGGCCACGTTTAAAGACCCCTCACGTAGTCAGCCTCTAAAATGCCTGTCCTTAAATCAGTTGTGGCCTTGAAGTCCAGGTGATCGGCTTCTGCGTGGGATTGAAGCTGTCCTCAGTTGGAAACTCAATTGGTAATTTAGGCAATTATTGAGTTATTATTTTTACCTTGTCATTTTTTTAATAGATAAGGCAGAAGCCAGCTGGGTGGCCTTGGGCCATTCCTCCTCTCTCAACCCCACCCGCAGGGTTGTTGTGGGGAAAATAGTAGGAGGAAGTTATGTTGGATATGTTAGCCCAGGGGTCTTCAAACATGGTCCCTTCATGACTTGTGGACTTCAACTCCCAGAATTCCTCAGCCAGCACGGGGGAACTATGGGCCTTTTATGACTTGGGGACTTCAATTCCCAGAATTCCTGAGCCAACATGGGGGAACTATGGCCCCTTCATGACTTGTGGACTTCAGCTCCCAGAATTCCTCAGCCAACATGGAACTATGGCTCCTTCATGACTTGTGGACTTCAACTCCCAGAATTCCTCAGCCAGTGTGCCCCTTGAGTTATTTGTAAAGATAAAAAGATGGGATATAAATCCACCTGTGTTATTATTATTTTTTGTGGATGCTCCATCACTGGAGGTTTTTAAAAACAGACTGGACAGCCATTTCTCTGGTATGGTATATGGTTGGACTAGAACAGGGATTTTCAACCAGTGGTACGGGTACCACCTGTGGTACAGGTGGTACGCGACCATCCTAGAAAAGTGGTAGTGGGGGAGGGGAATGAGGTGAACCGGTGGCAGCATCGCACAAGCCTGAGCGAGAGACGGCTGGAGCTGCAGGGCTGTCAGGGCTCAGCGGAAATGCCAGGATCAGCGCCAGGCTCCAGCTGGAAAGCAGCGCTGATCCTGGCACTTCTGCAGAGCCCAGAAGAAGCGCCGATCAGCTGGAATGTTGCAGCATCTCCAGGGTCTTGTGATTTACATTCAGATTCTTGGCAACTGATTCATATTTATGACGGTCACAGTGTCCCAGAGTCATGTGAAGCGACCAAAACCTGCTGCAACCACCCAGCAGACAGGGGAATAAAAACCAAACACCCCCCCCACCCCCCACCCCACCCCCACTGCCAATCCCCAACAGAAATGCTCACAACAATGAAAACCTCGGACAGGAGGAAGAGCGCGGCCAGGTGGGCAGGCAGGTATCTTGCTCGGCTGTGGCTTGGGGGGCACTTTTTTCAGTGCCTTTGTAAGTTCAAACAGTCACTAAGCGAACTGTTGTAAGTCAAGGACTACCTGTACTACTCACTTTTTTTCTTTTCTTTTTTTTTTGATCATCAAGTTTTTGACACCTTGCTAGGTGACTCCAAGGTCCATTCCAACTCTGTTATTCTGCTATTAACACTGGAGGTTTTTAAGAAGAGACTGGACAACCATTTTGTCTGAAATGGTCTAGGGCAGTGGCTCCCAACCTTTTTTTATACCCCGCGCCCCTAGCCTAGAACATTTCTGATATATTCTCACACCCCCTTACAAAAGTTGGAAATAACGGCAACCAATTATGCATATTATAAACTATAATTCTGAAACTTCTAAACCCCAGTTTTTGCAACCCCCTGGAATATCGTCTCGCACCCCTGGCTGGGAACCCCTGGTCTAGGGTCTCCTGCTTGAGCAGGGGGTTGGACTAGAAGACCTCCAAGGTCCCTTCCAGTGAAGGTTGGGTCTAGCCAAGCTATGCTTACATTCTTAACCCAGGTCGTCGCAGAGGGCAAGACATGGTAAAAAATGCCCCCCCCCCCCCAGATTTCTATCCGGCTTTTCCTGTAAGACATAGCATTTTGCAATAGCTGAGGGAGATTTTTTTTATCTTTTTTCCTGAACATCCCTGAGGCTGTGCTGAAGTTCAGAGGCTGCTGTATTTTTCGCTTTTGACAGGGGTGAATTGGGACTGAGACAACCATTTGTCTGAAACAACCTGGAACTAAGGAGAAATTTCCTGACAGTGAGGACAATTAGCCAGTGGAACAGCTTGCCTCCAGAAGTTGTGGATGCTCCAACACTGGAGGTTTTTAAGAAGAGACTGGACAGCCATTTGTCTGAAATGGTATAGGGTTTCCTGCCTGATCAAGGGGGTTGGACTAGATGACCTCCAAGGTCCCTTCCAACTTTATTATTGTTGTTGTTGTTGTTGTTGTTGTTGTTATTATTATTATTATTATTATTATTATTATTATTATTACACAGTCAGCCAGGTGTTCAGACCGGATTTGGCATTTTTGTCTACCTATCGAGTCCTTCCCAAGGACCTGGGATGGGCAGATGTGGATGTTTGATGGTATTACAGATATCGTCGCAGGATGGAAGCAGTTCCTAGTAAGGCCGCCTTTTGCAATTGACTAATGGCGAATTTGTCAATGCCGATGATGTTGTTCAAGTGGTGCTCCAGTTGTTTTGGGATTGCACCCAAGGCGCCTATGACTATTGGTACTACCCTTGCTTGCCTTTGCCCCAGTCTTTCTATTTCTATTTGTAGGTCTTTGCATTTTGTTATCTTCTCCAGTTCTTTCTCGTCTATTCTGCTGTCTCCAGGCACTGCCACGTCCACTATCCAGACTTTTTTGTCTTTGTTATCGACAATTGTTAAGTCCGGAGTGTTTTGTTGCAGGTGCTTGTCTATTTGAATTCTGAAGTCCCAGAGCAGTTTAACTTTATCATTTTCTATGACTTTCTCTATTATTATTGTTATTGTTATTGTTATTATTATGTCCATGAACTGGTAATCCTAGATTTACACCCATTCCTTTAGCGACTGTTTAGTTACATCATCACTAAAAAAAGTGACTTACCACCTGTCCTCACACTTACGACCGTCGCAGCATCCCCACCATGTGATCACAATTGTATTTACGATAGTGGCAGTATCCCGGATTCGTGTGATCACCATTTGTACCATTCCCAGCCAGCTTCTGACAAGCAAAGTTAATGGGGGAAGCTGGATTCGCTTAACAATGGTTTGATTCACTTAACAACTATCTTGCTTCTGGTCCCAATTGTGGTGGTAAGGGCAGGACTACCTGTAGTAGCATATTTCACTTTGATTTCTCCTTTGGGAGCGAGACACCTATGAAGGAATGTGTTAATTTGCGTGTCAGCTGGCAGAAATTGCTCCAGCGCGGTTGTGTTGGTGGAAGACAGGATGCTGGTTTGATCTTGGCTTAGTCTTGTGAGATTGAGCCAGAAATGAGATAGGACTGTGTTGAGAATATAAACTGCTACTCATGGTTTGTTCTGCTTTTGGCTTAGCGTCTTACGAGAAACCTGGATAATTGTGGTTTATCCTATCAAGTAGAGTTCAACAAATCAGACTTTATTCTTGTTATTTATTTTTTTATTAATAACTTAAGGTGGAAGCCAGCTGCGTAACCTCGGGCCCTGTCCCTCTCAGACCAACCCACCTCACAGGATTGTTGTTTTGGGGAAAATGGGAGGAGGAAGGTGTGTTGGATAGGTTTGCCACCTTGAGCTCTTGTAAAATAATTTCCTTATTTTTAAATCAAATTAAAATGAATTAAAATGGGTATGCCTCGTTCAGGGGTGGGGAACCTTGGCCCTTTTATGACTTGTGGACTTCAACTCCCAGAATGCCTGAGCCATCAGGAATTCTGGGAGTTGAAGTCCACAAGTCATCAAAGAGCCATGTTTCCCCACCCCTGGCCTAGTTTAACGAAGAGAAGGACGGGAGGAGGGGTGACATGATAGCAGTCATTCAGTACTTGAGGGGCTGCTACAAAGAAGAGGGGGGTCAAGCTATTCTCCAAAGCACCTGAAGGCAGGAGAAGAAACAACGGATGAAAACTAACCAAGGAGAGAAGCAACCTAGAACAAAGGAGAAATTTCCTGACAGAACAATTAATCAGTGGAACAGCTTGCCACTAGAAGTTGTGAATGCTCCAACACTGGAAGTTTTTAAGAAGAGATTAAACAGCCATTTGTCCAGAGTTGTATAAGGCCTCCTGCTTGGTCAGGGGGTCAGACTAGAAGACCTCCAAGGTCCCTTCCAGCTCTGTTATTCTGTTACCATTGCAGCTGTCATCTTGGTTTTTTTTTTTTAACCATTCCCTGCTGACTGCCCCTAGCTCTGTGAAGAATTAGAGCCACTAGGAAAATGCAAGATACTGACATCATCATCATCATCATCATCATCATCATCATCATTATTATTATTATTATTATTATTATTATTATTATTATTAGGCAATCTTGAAATGATCTGCTACATTTAGAACAGGGCAACCAAGCTAGATATTGCCTTTAAAAAAAAAGTTAATGGGGTTTTTTTTCTCCCTTTGGCGGTATTATTCATGTGTTCCTTTTTACTTTTCCAGAGAACTCAGACTAGCTTTTGAATTCTCTTTCTCCCTTCTTGTGATTCTTCTCTCTTAACAACCACTGCAATTAAAATTCAGTACCACCATAAAATGGCACATTTTTTATTTTTTACAGCCAAGGGGGATGAATACATACATCTTCTTTTGGCTGAGGTTGAAAAGCTGATCGGAGGAGTTAACGGCTTTGTTGGGAAACCAACGACCGTATTTCCCAGAAAATAAGACCGGGTCGTATATTAGTTTTTGCTCCGAAAGATGTATTAGGGCTTATTATTCAGGTGATGTCTTAATTTTTTTCATGTACCACCATCTACATTTATTAAAATAAATCATGTCAATAATATTTATTTATATTTAATTATATATTAATACTGTTTTATAATTCATTACGTCCATCGTGTGTTGCAATGGACGTACTAAATGCGTCCGTCTGGCTGACGATCTTAATTGGGGCTTATTTTTGGGGTAGAGCTTATATTACGAGGATCCTGAAAAATCAGGCTAGGGCTTATTTTCTGGTTGGGTCTTTGAGGAAATACGGTACAATGCATCCGTCTGGCTGACGATCTTAACTGGGGCTTATTTTCCGGTTGGGTCTTATATTCGGAGAAATACGGTACTAAATGCAGTGCACTCTTCTTAATGCATGCTGGCTGGGGAATTCTGGGAATGGCATTCTACATTTCTTAAAATTGCCACGGTTGAGAAAAGCTGCTTTAGGTTAACTCATTTAGCCAGGCAGTTTCCGTGGCCTGGGACTTTTGGCACGTCCATATGAATTTCAGCTGCTGCATTACAAGCCTCCCTTTTATGAAATTCCCTAGATGGGGGGGTGTGGGTGGATATTTTAAACCCAGGCCCGAAATAAAATCTTTTCTCCCCCACTTGTTCTCACCAAGAAATGAAGAGGCCTATCTGTAACCAGACCCTTTTAGTGAAGGAAAGAAATGCTCACTCGATTACTTAAAAAAAAACAC
>NW_015390972.1:16266-55768 GCF_001527695.2 Protobothrops mucrosquamatus | reverse complement strand
CCATTTTTATTTTTATTTTTTGCATTTAATTCCAGCTTCTGGCCAAAACACCCCTTGCCTATAACGCTTAAGCAACCATTGCATTTCTTTAACAACCTCAACCTTCGCTTAATGACAGCTACAAATAAAGGGTCATAAAACCAGGGGCGGTCAATGATCACCCCACTCAGTGGCCACCACCACGACTTAGGATCGAAATTCCGGGCAGAATGAACACTCCTTAAGTTGAGGACCGCTTGTCTATGAAAAGTCTGGAGCGCCGAAAACGTACAAGCATTTTACGCATTAAAAAAATGGCCAGCTGGATTCAGACGGTGGGGGTTGCCAACTTACCACTTCGGCCCAGTAAGGGAGCATCACTCTCTGATCGTCCAAAATGATCAGCTCGATGTCCTTGTAGCTGCTGTTGGCCAAAGCCGGGCCCAAATCCTCAGCGATGAAATCCCTCTGGTGCTCCGGGGAGAATCCAAGGCACTGGAACGGGTAGAAGATAATGTCGCCGGCCGTGGGCTCGTTGCCAGCAGTTATAGCCCAGAAAGTCAAATTATACTTGGCGTATTCGTCCAGGAATCTGGGTGAGGAAAAGAAAATGGGGTTAATTTGCTGGACCTGGTACCTGAGGGGCTGCCCCAAAGAAGAGGGGGGGTCAGGCTGATGTCCAAAGCCACCAGAAGGCAGGACAAGAAGCCACGGATGGAAAGGAATCAGGGAGAGAAGCAACCTGGAACTAAGGAGGCGTTTCCTGACAGTGAGGACGATTAACCAGTGGAACGGCTGGCCACCAGACGTTGTGGGCGCTCCAATATTGGAGGTTTTCAAGAAGAGATTGGACAGCCATTTGTGTGAAGTGGTATAGAGTCTCCTGCTTGAGCAGGGGGTTGGACTAGAAGATCTCTAAGGTCCCTTCTAACTGTTGTTCTGTTTTTTTCCTTCCTTCCTTCCTTCCCTCCCTCCCTCCCTTCCTTCCTTCCTTCCCTCCCTCCCTTCCTTCTTCCAACTGTTGTTCTGTTTTTTCCTTCCTTCCTTCCTTCCTTCCTTCCTTCCCTCCCTCCCTCCTTCCAACTGTTCTGTTTTTTCCCCTTCCTTCCTTCCTTCCTTCCTTTCTTCCCTTCCTTCCTCCTTCCAACTGTTGTTCTGTTTTTTCCTTCCTTCCTTCCTTTCTTCCTTCCTTCCTTCCCTCCCTCCCTCCCTTCCTTCCTCCTTCCAACTGTTGTTCTGTTTTTTCCTTCCTTCCTTCCTTCCTTCCTTCCTTCCCTTCCTCCCTCCTTCCCTCCCTCCCTCCCTCCCTCCCTTTCTCCATCACTGGAGGCTTTCAAGAAGAGATTGGACAGCCACCTGTCTAAAGTACAGAGTCTCCTGCTTGAGCAGGGGGTTGGACTAGAGGACCTCCAAGGTCCCTCCCAACTCTGCTATTATCTTAAAGCTGATTCCTCGGCTGCACGCCCATCGGCGAGAACCGCCAGCGAGGACCTTCATCAGAGCGATGAGAGGCAAACTCACCCCCGTCCCACAGAAAATAAAGGCTGGAAAAATTGCACAGATTTGGGAGCGATTTGAGGCCTTGCTGGAATTTCAGCGGGGTTGGACGGGAAGAGGGGGTTACCTGATAAAATAATTGGCCCAGGCCTTGTGGTATCTGTCGCCCGGCTGCCCCTTGAGGGTCCCACGGCCGGTCATGGCGCCGTTGGTCTTCATCCACACGGGAGACGTCCAGGGACTGGCGTAGAGGGACAGGGGCCGAGAAGCCACGGCTTGTGCTTGTTGCAGAATTGGGATCTAATGTGCAGGGAGACAAAGCATCCTTTCACCTTGTGCGCGAAGCTCAATTTTATTTAATCTCATTGCAATTCAAAAGCCACGGACCCTCACTTCCTTCCCTCTCCTCCTAGGTGCTCCCCGTTACACGTTCAATTTAGCTCTCTCCCATAAAAAAAGATGTTGAGACTCTAGAAAGAGTGCAGAGAAGAGCAACAGAGATGATTAGGGGACTGGAGAATAAAACATATAAGGAACGGTTGCTGGAATTGGGCATGTCTAGTTTAACAAAGAGAAGGACGAGGGGGGACATGATAGCAGTCTTCCAGTATCTCAGGGGCTGCCCCAAAGAAGAGGGAGTCAAGCTATTCTCCAAGGCGCCTGAAGGCAGAAGAAGAAGCAACGGGTGGAAACGGATCAAGGAGAGAAGCAACTTAGAACTAAGGAGAAACTTCCTAACAGTTAGAACAATTAACCAGTGGAACCACCTGACTCCAGAAGCGGTGAATGCTCCAACACTGGAAGTTTTTGAGAAGAGACTGGACAGCCATCTGTCTGAAATGGTACAGGGTTTCCTGCCTGAGCAGGGGGTTGGACTAGAGGACCTCCAAGGTCCCTTCCAACTTTATTATTATGATTGTGTAGGAGCCTTTTCAAGGGAGGGGAGTTGCTTTGAACAGCTGGCAGCAGCTGTTGAAAGCAAAAACTCCTTTGAAACAGTAAAACAAAAAATAATAAATAATAATAATACAAAACGATAAAATTAATAAAAAAAATTCCTAAGGAAAGGCCCGTTGGCTTAGACCCCATGATTTTGATTAAAATTCCCCCCCCCCTTTTTTTTTCCCCTTCCTCTGGCCTTCTTCTGCAACAGTGTCCTTCTGGGTACAGATCTGTCCCAATATTCTCGTATTTCTGCCGATGGTTGAGGACCCACCTTCATTTTGATATCTTCGTCCGTTAGGCTGAAGTTATTCAGGTCAAAATCGTTCTCCACGTCCGCGTACGTGTACAGCCTCACGGAGAAATCGCAGCTCGCCATGGGCACCCGGACCAAGGTATACTCGATCCCTGGGTTCAAAAAACACAACAAAAGACTCGGAGATGGGGGTTAGCCCCAAACGGCCGAATCCCACCTCTCCAGTCAAGCTAGACCCCAGGGGGGGATGATGGGAGCTGTAGTCCAAGCAGCAGAGGAGGGAATATACAAAGGAAAGAGGCATTTCAGCACCTTGGACAATGCCTCTAGACTTAGCCAACAAGGACGTGGCTTGGTTTCAGGACCTTGGTCAGCAACCTCTTAGAAGTAGTCCTCTATTTACAACGGTTCGTTTAGCGTCCGCTCAACGTTACCACGGCGCTGAAAAAAGCGCATTGTGACTGGTCCTCCACTTACAACCCCTTTGCAAGCATCCTGACGGTCATGTGATCAATATTCAGGCACTTGGCAATCCCGCGTGTATGATGGTCCTGGGCTCGTGTAATCTCCATTTGCATCCTTCCTAGCCGGCTTCCCGCAAGCCAAGTCAATGGGGGGGGGGGAGAAGCCAGATTCATTTAACGACCGTGTGATTTACTTAACGACGATTGGCTCAACAACCCGCGAAGGTCGTAAGCTCACCTAACCGTCTTGCTTGGCAATGGATACCCTTGTGGTGATAAGTCAAGGACCACCTGTAAATTTTGTGTCTGTCTTAGCCCCGCCCTGACAAAAGGACCAGTTGTCCCATCACATTAACCGGGACAACCGACTGGGAATTCTCAGCCACACCAAGGAACTGCCCTTGGCTGCCGTCCGCCCACACCAAATGCTTAAATAACATTATTTAAAGCGGGATAACGCAAGGCATTGCTGAATCGAAGGCGGGAATGGGTAATAAAGGCGGGGAATGAATAATTAAAATCCCGGCTATTCTGCGGGAAGACGGGCGGTCAGCAAATTTAATAAATAAATAAGTATATAAATAAATAAAATTTACCTTCGGCGGAGAAGTAAGATTTGAGCAGGTTTCTCTGGCTTTTCGGCGACAAATTCAGGATGTTAATAGCAGCTGAATCAGTGAGAGCCCCGCCAAA
Source organism: Protobothrops mucrosquamatus (assembly GCF_001527695.2). NCBI lineage: Eukaryota > Metazoa > Chordata > Lepidosauria > Squamata > Viperidae > Protobothrops > Protobothrops mucrosquamatus. The sequence continues at coordinate 51,937 of NW_015390972.1, read as the reverse complement.
GCCCTTGATTTTTTGATATTTCTGGGACGTTTTCAGCTTCAGAACCAGATTTTCTAAGTGAAAAGAAGAAAAGAGAGGGAGGAATTTAAAAAAAAAAATAATCAGTTTTATACAGGACAATGCTTACCTGTCGTCTTGCACGCCCACCTGGTTGTTCAATTATTCTTCTGTTTTGACAAAGGCCGGCGTTTGCATAACGTGTTTGACGTGTTTAGCTGAGTGATTCAGCTTCTGGGTTGGCACAAAACGGGCGATCCTTCACCCCAAAATTCAAATCAGATTAAAACGAAACAGGCCTAGCGTTTTTGTGGAGGTGGCTAAGAGCGGCTCTGGATATTGAGAAGGGATGGCATCGAAGTTGAATACATGAATAAATTAATACACAGATGGCTGGGGTTCTCTATATAGGAAATATGTATTACATTTGTTCGGGATGAAAAGTTTTCCAAACTGCCCAAAACTGGCCCAAAGTCATCCAGCTGGCTGAAAGCGGAACTAGAACTCCCGGTCTCCTGGCGCTTGGCCCAAAGTCACCCAGCCAGCTTTCGTGTCTCAGGTGGGACTAGAACTCACCGTCTCCTGGTGATCGGCTCAAAGTCACCCAGCCAGTTTTCATGCCTAAGGCAGGACTAGAACTCACCGTCTCCTAGTAATTGGCCCAAAGTCACCCAGCCGGCTTTCGTGTCTCAGGTGGGACTAGAACTCACCGTCTCCTGGTGATCGGCTCAAAGTCACCCAGCCGGCTTTGATGGCTAAGGCAGGACTAGAATTCACAGTCTCCTAGCTGGCTTTCGTGCCTAAGGTCGAACTAGACTTCACTTTCTCCTGGTTTCAAGCTTGGTGCCTTAACCCCTGGACCAAATGGTCCCTTAGACCAGAACTAGGCATTGTGTCATCCAGGCCTACCTCGCAGGGTTCTTATGAGGACAAAAGGCAGTGAAAGCTTACTACACTTCACTTTGTCCTGGTTTTCTTGGGATAAAAACATACTTCTAGGCCTCACCGTTCTCGGGCGGATTATCCAGCAGCAGTCCCTCACTGCGTTCCACGCGGTGTCCGGCTTTGTTGCTTTCATACTTAACGAAAGACCCCAGATCAGGGAGGGTGACGGGCTCTAATGTGTCACAATAATCGGCCCCACATTCACACACCAAGGAGCCGTGCCCAAAATTTCTGGGAGAACAAGGCCGTCCCCCTGGGGAAAAAGAAAGGAAAACAAGGAAGTGAGGGAGGGAGGAAAGAAGGAAGGAAGACAATGGGAGGAAGGAAGAAAGGAAGGGGAAAAAATGGAAGGAAGGCAGGAAGGAAGGAAGGAAGGAAGGAAGGAAGGAAGGAAGGAAGGAAGGAAGGAAGGAAGAGGAGAAAGAGAGAGAAAGAAAGAAAGAGAGAGAGGAGAGAGAAAGAAGAAAGAGAGAGAGAGAGAGAAAGAGAGGGAGAGAGAAAGAAGAAAGAAAGAAAGAGAGAGAGAGAGAGGAGATAGAGAGAGAGAGAAAGAGAGGGAGAAAGAAGAAAGAAAGAAAGGAAAGGAAAGAAAGAAAGAAAGAAAGAAAGAAAGAAAGAAAGAAAGAAAGAAAGAAAGAAAGAAAGAAAGAAAGAAAGAAAGAAAGAAAGAAAGAATAAATTAATTTGGCTTGATAAAGGTGACGAAACCAGTCTAATAGTTTCTTAGGCATTTTTTTAGGCTTCTGTTTTTCTGCTTCTTTCTCAAGATGACCAGCAGAACTAGAACTCACCGTCTCCTGGCGATTGGGCCAAAGTCACCCAATCGGCTTTCAAGCCTAAGGAGAGACTAGAACTCCCAGTTTCCTGGTGATTGGCCCAAAGTCGCCCAGCCAGCTTTCCTCCCTAAGGCGGGACTAGAACTCAAAGTGTCCCAGCGATTGGCCCAAAATCACCCAACCCGCTTAAGGCAGGACTTGAACACACCACCTCCTGGCTCCTGGCTCCTAGACCCTCACCCCCAGACTAGACAGTGCTAATTTGTTAACGTTTTCCCTGCATCTCCGGATGTCTTCCGGAAGACAGCTAGATTGCCTCTAAACGTGGAGGCTCTCTTCCCCATTATTTTCTCAGTCATTTGCAAAACGGAAAGCTTTGGGGCACATTTGGCAAGTGAGTTAATTGCAGGACTTGCTGGCACTTGCCGATACTTCATTTTACACGCTTACCTGTTGGGACACAACTCAGCTGCAGAAGCCACAAAGACACAAAGAAAAACTGAAGGGCCGCACAAGACATGGCTGCGATTCCCAAGATTTGATTAAAGGCCGGGTCCTTCAAATCAAAAGAAAACAGAAAGACGCTGATTGATTTCGTTTTATTTGGAAGGGTTTTTTTTGCACGGCCGCCCCTCTTAAACACCCTCCCTGCATCAAGAACCCCCCCAAACTGACTTGACTCCCCGAAATTCAACCCCCACCCCACCACCCATGTAAAAAATAAAATTAAAGAAATAAAATTAAAACCCCATGGCATCTTTGCATGGGACGCTGGTCTGATCCACAGGGATGGCCTGTTTTAGGACCAAGCAAGACCACCCCCCCCCAAAAAAAACCAGGCAGGTTTTGGGATCCTTCGTTGCTCTTCAGCCGGCAAAAAAGCAGGCAAAATAAAAAATTTGTAGGAGGAAGAGAAGAAATTTAAGAGAAAAAAATGTCCTTGCAAAAAGACAGGGTTTTAATAGATCATTTTAGGATATTTTTGAGCAAGGGGGGGGGGCTCTGCTGCCTTCAAGGTGGGCTGGATAAGGAGCCTGTCTTGCTGCTTACAACGGCAGAAAGAACAGATTCAAAATAAGAGACTCGATCACCCCAAAATCAGAAAGCCAGCAGGCAAATTTCTGCGCTTTGGAGAGAAATTCAAGAGGCTAGCCCTCTTTGGGGGGATGCTGAGTTACGGAAGAAAGCCCGCAGCCACCCAAATCAGCAGTTAAATCTAGTTTTATTTATTCAGACTCAGCCAGAATTTTCCAAACGGCTTTCAGCTCTCTTTTTACCTACCCTCTTGGGACAATAGCTTTCCCCTAAAGATGAAACAAGACACTAGTCCTCATGATTCCAAGCAAGAGGAGGACCATTCGATCTCTGGATTCCCAGCAAGACGGACTGCTTCCCCAGCCCTCCTTAAAACATCAAACCTGACGTGTTAAGCCGGCAAAGAGCAATCCCCTTGCCATTCAAAGATTCTAGTCCTCGTGGATCAAGGAGGGGGAAAAAAGGGGCCAGATCAAATAGAAGCCCTGGATGTTCCCAGTTAAATTAAACTATCCATTGCCCTGCACAACGTTGCCTGCTTAATTGGAGAAATTAAAACCAGATTCAGGTCGGTTTCATAAAATGGGTTTTATTGGGGGGGAGGGCACCCCCAAGGACCCCAAATTAAAGGAAGCGAATCTACCACCGGCTGCGATGCCGAACCGTTCAGACATCTGCAGAGAGCCCCAGAGCAGGACAGGAAAAGAATCAAACCCTTCTTTGTCGTAGTAGACAAAGGTAGACTGCTCCTGAATATGGAGGTCTCCCCAGATGCAGCTTCCCACTCTGGGGGAAAAAAATGGGGAGAGGGAGATTCACACACACACACACACACACGCACACACACGCACACACACACACACACACCCTTTTCCTCTGGCACTCACCTCTCTCTCCCCAGCTCCGAAAAAAGGGTCCACTCTGGCCAGGAGACCGTCCAACACTGATCTCTTGAGTCTCTTCACACCGCAAGGAACATCTGCCGTAAGATCTAAACTGGCTGGTTGAGCAGGAAAATCTGCTTTTTTCCTTCGGGGATGAATGCTTGATTTCTCTGGGAATCGGCGGCTGGATTTTGCAAGAGGTCCCACCCACGTGGAGAACCAGATCATCCATCCAGACTGTCCAGAAAGAGACGCTGATGCTCAGTTTGAGGTTTTATGCAAAGCGGTCTCCCATGGATTGCACCGGTTTGCAATTCAAAGGAGATACAATCTGTGGGAAGGAAGGAGTGGGGGGCGGAGGGGCGTGGAAATCGGGACTGTTCTGGGCTGCTTTCGACCAACGTTCCGTTAAAATAAAAAGTATGGTTCTAGTCCCTCTGATGGGGAACGACAGAAGGGGAGCTGAAGAGTGGCGGGGTGGGGGATTCTCTCGGAGGCCTTTTATTTTAAAAATAAAAGCTAAAATTTGTAGATTTCGTCTGGCAGATTAGAATAGAATAGAATAGAATAGAATAGAATAGAATAGAATAGAATAGAATAGAATAGAATAGAGAATGAAGAATAGAATTGAATAGAGAATGGATGAGAATAGAATAGAATAGAATAGAATAGAATAGAATAGAATAGAATAGAACTTTTGTTGTTAGTTGCGAAGTCGTGTCCGACCCATCGCGATCCCATCGACCACGTTCCTCCAGGCCTTCCTGTCCTCTACCATCTTCTGGAGTCCACTGAAGCTCACGCCTCCTGCTTCAGTGACTCCATCCAGCCCCCTCCTTCTCTGTTGTCCCCTTCTTCTCTTGCCCTCCATCTTTCCCAGCATCAGGCTCTTCTCCAGGGAGTCCTTCCTTCTCATTAGGTGGCCAAAGGACTTGAGTTTCAACTTCAGGATCTGGCCTTCTAAAGAGCAGTCGGGGTTGATCTCCTCCAGGACTGACCAGTTTGATCGCCTTGCAGTCCAGGGGACTCGCAGGAGTCTTCTCCAGCACCAGAGTTCAAAGGCCTCCATTCTTTGGCGCTCAGCCTTTCTTATGGTCCAGCTTTCACATACATTGCAACTGGGAAAACCATGGCCTTGACCCTACGCACTTGTGTTGGCAGAATAGAATAGAATAGAATAGAATAGAATAGAATAGAATAGAATAGAATAGAATAGAAAATGAAGATAAGTGCTGAAGCTTCCTATGAATAAGAGGTTAGCTAATAAACTTTAATTTCATTTGCAGCTGTTCCTGAATTCCTTTATTTTAATATGTGTATTTGACACATATTAGAAGTGGCTCAGAGGTGTTAACGTTCCCCCCCCTTTGAAGGCTGACTTGATTCTGGCCTCTAAGAGGTAGCTATCTGAAGTATATTCTCCTTTTTTTTCCCTTTACAAATATTAAGGTAGATTTTAAGTTGAGAGGGAGAAAACTGTATAAAGGTACCCCTTGATTTACAACGAGAACTGGGACCAGAATTTTTGTTACTAAGCAAGGTGGTTGTCAAAAGAGATGCAGTTTAATTTTATGACGGCTATTAAGTGAATCACTGCAAATGGCTGTAAGCTGAGGACCAGGGCTTTTTTTGTCCTAGAACGCCCAAAACGGAGTTCCGGCACCTTTTTGGGATGGAACCTTGTAGGGTAGGCAAGGTGGGTTGTATGACGTGTGTGAGTTCTGGCACCTTTTTTTTTTTTTTTTTTACAAAAAAAAAGCACTGCCGAGGACTACCTGGAAAAGGATGCTTGGCAGATACGGAAAAGTGACACAAAGTTGATTTCCAAACTCACTTCTAATCTTTGGACCTCTTGGCCTCACTTTAATCTTGATCAAATCAAAACTTTTAACTTTGATCAAATAAATCCACTAGAATAGAATAGAATAGAATAGAATAGAATAGAATAGAATAGAATAGAATAGAATAGAGCTGGAAGGGACCTCGGAGGTCTTCTAGTCCAGCCCCCTGCTCAAGCGGGCGAACCTATCCCATGTCCGACAAGTGACTGTCCAGTCTCCTCTTAAAAACCTCCAGTGATTTGATTTTGACAGCTAAGCATGACTTCGAAATCTTACGAAATCGTTCCGCAGAGCTTGTGCGTCTTTTGCGATTGTTCCTAACGATGCAAAAAAATCCAGCTACGTTTGCTTCATTCCTTTAATTGCATCGCCTCTGCTGAATTTAATTGCCTTCCCCTAAATTTACCGGTAGTTACATTCGGCTGTGTTTCCATTCACTGATGTGTTTTTGGGGCAAAATTGACCGTTTTCATCCATTCTGTTCCAACCGGGTTGAAATATAGCTTTTTCAGCCTCCCGAAAGATTTCACATCACTTTATTCCAGTTTAAAATTCTCCTGTTTCCAGCTCTGCTAATACCAGCAATCAAAGGAGATTCGGTCCAATTTTTGCTTTTTCCTACGCGCTCTTTCCACCCCAATGTATGATTTTTTTTAAAAAAAAATCCTCTCTACATTCAGTGTGCAATTTTCTCTAGCATGTGCCTTTTTTTATTTTAAGAACACAAGTTTCTCTGACATTTTTCCTTTACTGCGTAGAAGATTTTTTAAAAAAACAGCGTAAAACATGAAAATCAAGCTGGTTTAATTCGGAGAGGGTGTCACATTTTAAATCTGCCGCTATTAAAAATGCAAACTGAAAAATATTTCAGTCTTTCCTGAAGAAATACGGCTAACAGACGGGTTTCATTAACGGAAGGTTTTGTAGGACAGTGCTTTTTTTTTTTTTAAAATTTGGCAATTTCAGGATTTGTGGACTTCAACTCCCAGAATCCCCCAGCCAGCACACTTGGCAAGTTGCCAAATGGCTAAGAATTCTGGGAGTTGACGTCCACCCACCTTTAAAATCCTCAAGTTTGGAAAACATTGTTCTAAGAGAATTCAGATAACCTTCCTAGAAATCCGGAAAACTCTGGGATTAATTAATTCATTAAATTATCCATGTGTTTGTTAATTAGGGTAGCCAGTGCTGAAATGATGAGCGTTTTGAAGTAGCCCTTTCAAAAGACCAAAAAAAAAGAGAAAAGAAATAAACATCTAATCTCATAATTGAGTGGTTGAAAGTTAATCTAAGAGATTGGCAGAAGACTCCTGTTAAATTATTATTGTTATTAATAATACTAATGCTGTTAAATATTAAGATATGGCAAGAGTCAAATATATTTGCAGTGGACAATTGAATCTGGAATCAGAGGCCGTAGCCCAGCCAATTTGCCTGTTGGGTTAAGGATGGCTTGTTAAGGACTGACAAACTTTGAAGGACATTTTCTACCTAATCTCTTATGGACTAGCCACCTTTTGAAATTCTGTTGATTCTTGAGACTGCAGCACCCCCTGCAGGCCAAAGCATATACTAGCAATTCGGTTATCTTCAAATCCGTCCTGACTGTGTTGCAGTTGTTAAATGACGTGATTTTATGACCGTGACTTATTTTTACGATCTCTTTGCCAGGATTGTTAAGTCAATCCCTGCCGTTGCTAAGTGGATCATGCCGTCGTTAAATGAACCCGGGTGATGGTGATCACAAACATCATAAACACATGCTGGCTGCCAATTGGCCATATCACAATTGTGAGGATACCGGGATGGTTATAAGTGCGAGGACTGCTCATAAATCACATTACGGTGCCATCATCGTTTTTACCGGCCGCTAAATGAGTCATCGTAAGTTGAGGACTGATCGTATTGCCTCATAAGCTAAGGGTGGCCGATATATACAAATACCCCATCCCAAATGGAAACGCACAAATGACATGCTAGAGAACAGGAAACCAGATGAGGAATATGGTTAAATCGTATTTATCAATCTATCTTTTAATTCAGACAGCTACTGCCTTGCTTGGCAAGGGGCCTCATTGAGCATCGTCGCTCTGCTCTCCACTCTATCATCCAAGGCTGAGCATATTGGAGCATATTGGAGGCTGAGCATCATTATTAGACTGCTCCAGCTGTTGTGATGGTGTCTGTGTTGTATCAACCAAGTCTGGTTTAGCTGGAGCGGCTTCTTCAATGTGTGAGTTGTGGGCTGTGACACACGGCCTCTTCTCGGCAAGGCCTGCCGTTCCTGAGCGAGAAGCGGATTCCCTTCCCCCGTCTCAGGACCTCAAGGGTGCCTCCTCCACAGGTAGGTTTGGATGGAGGAAACTCTCGCCCAGTCGTTAAGGTAACCCACCTGGTTGTCCGAGATAGTAAAAGGAATATCGATAAACCAGCTGAAAAAAAAGAGGAGAAATTCTAGTCAAGGGGGATGTGAGAGTTTTCTACTTTCAGACCGGCAAGATTCTGTTAACGTAGCCTTACAACAAAGTAGAATTAGCTTATCTGGGTGGATTTCCTGTCTGGCTTGCCTGCGAAGGCTGACGTCAATTTGGCACGTCTGGAAGTACAAATCTCCCAGTGTCTCTTTTACAGACTGAGAAACTAGGAAAGGCTTATTCTGAGTTTCTTTCTCCGTCCATTATGCAGCTGTGGGCTACTCCATCTCTTCTCTAATTGTTCTCTCTTTTTCCATCTCCCTAAACTTCACGCGAGGGACCTTATCCAGGCCACAATATTCCCAGTTTGGGGTCCGTTTTTCCTCCTCCACTTACTCATTCAGCACCACGACCACCCCAATGCCATCGGGTCGCAGGAAAGCTGAGGTCTTCAACGGACAGAAGTTAAACAAACATTTGGAGGTGAATCCAACTCGCACGGAGCCTTCAGGGATGAATTTGCTGGCCAGAAGAGAGAAGACGTTAGCCAATACCACTGGACAGACAGTAGTACTGTACCTTAATCCAATTCCACGAACTATTAAACATAAAACTGCTTCCTTCCCTCCCCCATTTCCTTGGCAGCCTGCGGAATTCCCTGCCACTGGATAAGCTCATTTTAGAGCATCTTTATTACTGTTTTGCTCATCCTCCTCTTCCTCAACACCTTGCAAAACCATCTCGGCGGACTTTACCTGAAATGTCCCAGGTGGTAGAACATGGGCTGTTTGTAGAATTCATCCTTAAGGGGGTTCACAATGATGGGACTGTCCACAGGGTTGTTCACCCAGTTGGGACCTCCTTTCATGTCCAAAGCCAAGTTCCAGTCAATCCACCCTGTGACGAAGTGGTTGAGATTCTGCAGAGACCAAAGCATCGGCAGCTTTACCGATTGCGCTACAGCCCAACAACCCTTCCCTTTGCATGCCAGGGAAAAAAAAGCCCAGTCTAGGACAGAGTTTTGGTTAACTGACTCGGCTTCCCAAAGGCACTATGACATCCTTTGAAGGACAAGAAACTCTAAGACAGGTCGATAACTCATCCATCCCTGCCTCTCTTATCATCAAAGAGGCAAACTTTTTGTCATAAACGGGGCTATCTTACCATCAGGATATTTTTGCTGTAATAGGTGCCTCTGTCCCAGTTTCCCAGGGTGACCTTCTCATCCCACTCTAGGAAACCATTGCAAGCTTCTGTGTAGAGCAGAAAGAAATCGGGGTAGAGGCGATGCGTAACGTCTAAGGTGGGTCCAGGTGGGGTGATGATGTCATAGTACCAATGGACGCCAATGCCAGACACAAAGGCAGCGGCGGTACTATTGCTTAACACCTGTCAGACAACAGACGGAGGGAAGGAGAGCCTCAATACACCGGAGTGTAGATCCATCCTACAGTTTGAAGACCAGCTGACACCTACCTGGTTGGCCCAATTTGGCAAATGACACCTCCCGTCATCAAGGATGATGAGGTGAATGTCTGCGTGGGGGCTGGCGGCAAGGGCAGGGCCCAAGTCCTCAATAATAAAGTCCCGTTGTTTTTGCGGTGAAAAGTAATTGCTCGGGAAGTCTTCCCCACTTACGAAAAGGGAAGTGATGGGTTCATTCTGAGAGCTGAGTGCCCAGAAAGTGATATTGTTTTCGGCGTACACGTCTAGGAACCTACATTCAAGACATAGAAGGTTGCAATAACGTTAGCTTTAGCACTTGTCGGGAAAGCAAAATATCTCACGCCCCGTGTATTTAGGAAAACCCCTACCTCCCAGCTCTCTAGCTGACCAAAAGGGGTACGAAGACCTACGAAGACAAAGGAGCCTCAAATTTCTGTTGTTAAGTGAGACATTTGTTCAGTGAGTTTTGCCCCATTTTACGACCTCAGTTACTGATAACCCAGTTGTGAAGTGAATCTGTCTTCCTCATTGACTTTGCTTGTCAGAAGGTCGCAAAAGGGGATCACGCGGCCTCCCACTGATTTCTTAATCTTTATTTTCAAAAACATCTGCCTGTGGGAGGGGCCAAATCATGATTTGGGGTGGAGTTTGAGAAGGGGTGGAGCCAAGAAGTAGGTGGGGCTTGGCTAGAGGAGGAGCCTGCTAAATTCAGAGGCAGGATGAGATAGAAAAAGTGTTATTACCTGACAAAGTAGTTAGCCAAGGCCTTGTGGAAGTGGTCACCTGGTTCTCCCTTTATCCTGGATTTGCCTTGAACCTTGTTGTTGACCCTTAGCCAGCCAGGACTGGTCCAAGGGCTGCAGACCAGAGAGAGGGGTCTCTCGGCATGGGCCATGATACGATGGAGCAAGGGGATCTGTTGAGAGAGACCACAACTGTCTCCGGGGATGGCCTGATCAATGCTCAACAAGAGCGTTCACACGACCTCCTTGTGGGTTCATTGACTTTCAGTCGCAAGGGTGATATCATTGTTTGCGACGGGTGCGGTTTTGCCAAAACACAGCCTGGAACACACACACACACACACCGTCCCCAGTGGGTGGGTGTTAAGTCTAGCCGAACTCACCCTAAGTTTGGTGTCTTCGGGGGCCAGCTCAAAACACTTGAGTTCAAAGTCATCCATGCAGCGGTCAGCGTAACTGTACGGCCGCGTGGAAAAGTCGGAGCACCCGATGGGAAAACGTATCAAATTGTACTCAAGTCCTGCAGAAGGGGCGAGAGAAGGGAAGAGATTCTGGTCTTCCCGGATTCTAATTTTCACAATCAGAAAAAGAAAAGAAAAAAGGATACAAAACGTACATCCAGACAGACAAAAAACTGACAGGGCCACCAGTACCATCTCATAAAGGTGGTTTTTCATCAGAGGTCATCTTATTCCTTTTCCCTCCCCTTGCTTTTTCCTTTCATGCTATGCCTTTCAGTGGATCCACTCCCATTGGACTGTATTTTCCCTGAATTACTCTCTTCCTCAGCTAGGTTTTCATTCTCAAGAATTCCACGTATAAATAGAAGAAATTAGAAAAACACAACCTACCTTGTTATTGTTTTTTCTCAACGAACGTTGGTGCATAAAGTCAGTAAAACAAGGTTTAAAAACAAAATACTTTCTGGATTGTTCATGCCGTTCTGCTTTTAAACGTAGCCTAACCCTGCCAGTTTTTAAACCTTGACTTAAGAAAGACAGAGCCTCAGGATGCTAGCTTTCCCTGAGCTGCTAGTTTTCATCCAGCGGGTCATTCCCAATTTCCTCACCTTCTTCAGAGAAGTAAGACCGGAGCAGCTGGTTTTGGGCGGCATAAGACAAATTCAGGATGTTAATGGCCGCAGAGTCGGTGAGCGACCCGCCAAAACCTTTGATGTATTGGTACTGAGTGGAGGGGTCGTAGGCGTAGAGCATCCCAGCTGAAAGAATTAACAGAATTAACTAGTTGGAAGGGACCTTGTAGGTCATCTAGTCCAACCCCTCCCCCAGGTTTACCTGAAGTTCCTGGTCTGGCATCGATTTGCCCTTGGCTTCGCTGCAAGCGTTGGCCGTCCCTGCTGGTTGTGTACTTGACAAAGTTGCCGACATCAGGGAGGGAGACCGGCTCCACCGTGTCGCAATACGTTGCGTTGCAAACACACACCATTGCATCTGAGTTGAAGAATTTAGGACTACAGGGTTGGCTTGCTAAAAATCAACCAAAAATGGAAAGAGAGAAAAAAAGGGGTGTGTGTGAATTTAGACCCCTCCTACCAGCACAACAGAGCGCCACCCACTTCCCCTTTGGGCTCCACCCAAAGGCTGACCTCTGGCCTCGACCATCCCTTGGAGAATGAGGAACAGCACCCCCAAAGCGTCACGTGTCCGCATAGTGCCCCTCAAACACCAGCCTCCCAGTTTTAGAGAAATTTGCCTGCAGGGGGAGAAAAAAAAAAAGGATGCATTTTTTTCTGGGCATCATTTGCAAAGCTGTTAATTGATTCATGCAGGACTCTCGCAGCCCAAATCCGAAGTCTGGCCCCCAAATCTATGCAAGGCGTAGCTCCCACCACCTCAATGGCTCTGCTATAAGGCTGGAATCCAACAGAGAGCAAATACGACTGATTTTATTTCCCGCATGCTCAGCTTTTTCCCACATTCTGCAGTCCTGAAATCACTTTTTCCTGATTCTATGATCCTGAAATAATTTTTTCCCCCATTCTGCGGTCCTGAAATCACTTTTTCCTGATTCTATGATCCTGAAATCACTTTCCCCCCCCCCATTCTGCGGTCCTGAAATCACTTTTCCCCCCATTCTACTATCTTGAAATCACTTTTCCCCCCATTCTGCAATCTTAAAATCACTTTTTCCCCCATTCTGCGATCCTGAAATCACTTTTTCCCCCATTCAGCGATCCTGGAATCACTGTTTCCCATTCTGCGATCTTGAAATCACTTTTTCCACCCAGTCTGCGATCCTGGAATCACCACCCTGCCCTTACCCGGCACCGTAACAAACACAGGATTCTGTGTTATTCCTACCTGTCAAACACTTTATTCCAGAGCTTGGAAAGCTGCTGCTGGTTCCCAGGGAGAACAGAATAAGAATCAGGAGATCTCAGCTCCTGGCTCAACTCCTGAATGCTGGGATGGATGTCGACAGCTTTGGCAGCAGAATTTTATGACGCTCGCTCGTCTGATACGAGAGCTGGAAGACCTGACTGGCTTGACCAGAAAAAAGCAATTAAGAAACTTCCTTCGACTGTCAATTTTTACCTGGATGAAATTGAAGGAAGCCAGACTTCCAAAAAAGAAATGGCAAACGGAAGCAGTGCCAGCAATTCCAGCAGAATGAAGAAGCAGAGATGGATATGAGATTGCCCAAAAGTGCTCCGGGCAGTTGTTCCTCATAAAGACACCACATTTCAATAATTTCCAGGAGGTTTAATGCTTCAGAGGGCTGAAAAAGAACATCCGTCTTCCTTAAAATATAGTTAACGCTTTCAAGATGACACTGGCTTCTTTTTCTAATAACTTTTGCAAATTGCTTGTTAGTGGCTTTTCAAATATTAGGAACCTTTAAAGTGACCCGTTTTATAGTACCCGGTGAGTTTTCTTCCATTCTTAGCGAAGGAAGTTTTAAATACAAGTTTAAAGAGATTTTTTTTTAAAAAAAAAGGCACTTTTTTTTAGAATAAACAGAAAAAGGGTGCTGGGAACATGTATTTTAGAAAGGTGTAAAGATGGGTTTGAAAGAAGATTTGGAAATTAATTGTAAGAGACCTTCCAGGAAGCAATTGTTGTTGATGTCAAATGTGACTTATGACCGTTTTTCAGCGTTACGACCGTCGTAGCATCCCCATGATCCCGTGATCAAAATCCAGATGCTTGGCAACTTATTCATATTTATGATCGTTTCTGTTGTCCTAGAGAACCTTACTTTTGACTTGCTAATGCAGAACGCAGCAAACTCTTTAATTTCAGGCCTAACGAAGGATATTTGCGAACATCGGATGCAGGATTAATTTTAAGAATGTCTTGCCACTATAGATAAGCTGAGTTTGAAAGACTCAGCTATGGAAGAAGAACAGGTTTTACCAGGCCGAACTAAGACTGATCTGAAAGCGGATTTAATAAATGATATGGAGAAAAAGAGGCCACGTTGCATATACAAATGAAACCGGCTGATGTTTTAATAATCCAAGGGGTAAGGCAAATAGCAAACCAGAAGAACAGCCTGACTATTTTTCCTATATTGGATTTGCAAAAGAGGCTTGCTAAAGCTTTGAAGATAATTTTGTGAGAACGAAGAAGAAGAAGAAAAGAAGTTGTAGGACATTATTTGGAATTAAGGGAGTTTATCTGAAGAGATTCAAGATCAAGAATGTGATGATCCAAGGCTTGGAGATTAAAAGATACAAAGAACGGCTGCAGGATTTGGGATTGCCTAGTCTAAAGAAAAGAAGAAATAGGGGAGACATGATACCAGTGTTCCAGTATTTGAGGGGCTGCCCCAAAGAAGAGGGGTCAAACTATTCTCCAAAGCGCCTGAAGGCAGGACAAGAAACAATGGTTGGAAACTGACCAAAGAGAGAAGCAACCTGGAATTAAGGAGAAACTTCCTGACAGTGAGGACAATTAACCAGTGGAACAGCTTGCCACCAGAAATCGTGGGCGCTCCATCGCTGGAGGTTTTTAAGAAGAGACTAGACAGTCACTTGTCTGAGATGGTATAGGTTCTCCTACTTGAGCAGGGGGCTGGACTGGAAGACCTCCAAGGTCCCTTCCAGCTTATTCTATTCTGTTCTATTCTATTCTATTCTATTCTATTCTATTCTATTCTATTCTATTCTATTCTGTGGGTTTATTTGATCAAACTTAAAAGTTTTGATTTGATCAAGATTAAAGTGAGACCAAGAAGTCCAAAGATTAGAAGAGATGGGTCTGCCTGGCTGAGGAATTCTGGGAGGTGAAGTCCACAAGTCATCAAAGGGCCAAGTTTGAAGACCCCTGCTGTAGGACGAGGCTGTTAAGGATTGACAAGTTTCATGGACATTTGGTACATGTGGACTAGCAGCTTTTTGAAATTCTGTTGATTCTTGAGACTGCAGCACCCCCTGCAGGCCAAAGAATAGAGCAGTTTGCTTTTCGTTTCGTCCTTTCAAATCAGTGCTGACTCTGTTTGCAGCTGTCAAATGAATTATTTTTAATGACCTTTTTGCCAGGATTGTTAAGCCAATCCCTGCCGTTGCTAAGTGGATCTTGCAGTCATTAAATGAATCTGGCTTCCCCCATTGACTTTGCTCGTCAGAAGCCGGCTGGGGAGATTGCAAATGGTGATCCCGTGACCCTGGGGATGCTGTAACCGGCATAAGATGCATGCTGGTTAATAACTGCCCATGTCATAATCACGCGGATACTGCGATGGTTGTAAATGTGAGGACTGGTCCTCATCATTTCTACTGGTCGCTAAACGAATCGTCGTAAGTTGCGGACCAATTGTATTGCCTCATAAGCTAAGGGTGGCCAGTGTACAAATGTCCAATCCCAGTCTGACTGGTTCCAGATCAAGGATCTTTGGGGACCCTACACTTTGTCCAGGAAGGAGAGCGCATGTGTGAATGCGGACTTAAGACGTATTATTAGCCCAAGGTGTCATGTTTCAGGCCTTAAAATTACACAAACACATAGTTGCTAGGTCAGGAAAGGCATTTTACTTAAGGTGGAGCAGATAGCAGCAGACTAGGGAAGAAATAGCAACCAACACATTAAAGCTTGCCAAAGTAAATTTGCTTTCAACAGGAGTGCGCAGAAGAGTAATCAAAATCCAGTCCAAAGTTCAGAGAGCCAAGTCAGATTCGTCAGACAGTCCAAAGGTCAGGATTTTGGGAATCGCAAGCGGATACGCATGAATGACGTGCTAGAATAGGAGACCAGATGTGGAATAGGGTTAAATCATATTTAACCAACTATCTTTAATTCAGACAGCTACTGCCTTGCTTGGCAAGGAGTCTCATTGAGCATCGTTGCTCTGCTCTCCATTCCACCGTCCAAGCGATTGGAGGCTGAACATCATCATTAGACTGCTCCAGCTGTTGTGATGGTGTCTGTGTTGTATCAACCCTGATATCTCTTGAGGTTCCACTGATGTTCCACTGGTTTAGCTGGTGTGGGCTGTGACACAAGCTCTCTTCTCGGCAGAGCCTGCCGTTCCTGAGCGAGAAGCGGATTCCTTTCCCCCGTCTCAGGACCTCAAGGGTGCCTCCTCCACAGGTAGGTTTGGATGGAGTATGCTCCCGCCCGGTCCTTAAGGTAACCCACCTGATCGTCCGAGATGGTAAAAGGAATATCGAAAAACCAGCTGTAAACACAGGAGAAATTCTAGTCAAGGGAAATGTGAGAGTTTTCTACATTCAGACTGGCAAGATTCTGTTAACGTAGCCTTACAACAAAGTAGAATTAACGTATCTGCGTGAGTTTCCTGTCTGGCTTGCCTGCGAAGGCTGACGTCAATTTGGCACGTCTGGAAGTACAAATCTCCCCGTGTCTCTTTTACAGACTGAGAAACTAGGAAAGGCTTATTCTGAGTTTCTTTCTCCGTCCGTTATGCAGCAGTGGGCTACTCCGTCTCTTCTCTAATTGTTCTCTCTTTTTCCATCTCCCTAAACTTCACGCGAGGGACCTTATCCAGGCCACAATATTCCCAATTTGGGGTCTGTTTTTATTCCAGATCCTCTCCACTTACTCGTTCAGCACCACCACCACCCCAATGCCGTCGGGTCGCAGGAAAGCCGAGGTCTTCAAATGACAGCTGTCAAACAAGCACCTGGAGGTGAATCCAACTCGCACGGAGCCTTCAGGGATGAATTTGCTGGCCAGAAGAGAGAAGGCGTTAGCCGATACCACTGGACAGAGGTCAGTATTGCACCTTAATCTAATTCTACGAACTATTAAGCATAAAACTGCCTCCTTCCCTCCACCATTTCCTCGGCAGCCTGCGGAATTCCTTGCTACTGGATAAGCCCATTTTAGAGCATCTTTATTACTGTTTTGCTCATCCTCCTCTTCCTCAACACCTTGCAAAACCATCTCGGCTGAGTTTACCTGAAATGTCCCAGGTGATAGAACATGGGCTGTTTGTAGAATTCATCCTTAAGGGGGTTCACAATGATGGGACTGTCCACAGGGTTGTCCACCCAGTTGGGACCCCCTTCCATGTCCAGAGCCAAGTTCCAGTCAATCCATCCTGTGACGAAGTGGTTGAGATTCTGCAGAGACCAAAGCATCGTCGGCTTTACCGGTTGCACTACAGCCCAACAACCCTTCCCTTTGCATGCCAGGAGGAAAAAAAAGACATTTCTGGGTTGAGCAAAATCTAAAAGAAGCAAGCTTCAGACCAAGGTTTGTTTTGGAGTCATGGAAAACTGGAGAGGGAAGGTTCTGTAAATATCAAAATTTGCCTCCAGACGTTGTGGGTGCTCCAACACTGGACGTTTTCAAGAAAAGATAGGATAATTATTTGTCTGAAAGTGGATAGGGTTTCCTGCTTGAGCAATGGGTTGGACTAGAAGACCTCCAAGGTCTTTTCCAACTTGGTTCTGTTATTCTGTTGTTCTGTTCTTATTCTGTTCCGGTCTAGGACAGTTTTGTTTAACTGGCTCAGCTTCCCAAAGACGCTACTACGACACCCTTTGAAGGATGAGGAA
This sequence comes from Protobothrops mucrosquamatus, assembly GCF_001527695.2. Lineage (NCBI taxonomy): Eukaryota > Metazoa > Chordata > Lepidosauria > Squamata > Viperidae > Protobothrops > Protobothrops mucrosquamatus. The sequence continues at coordinate 34,871 of NW_015390972.1, read as the reverse complement.
CTGAAAAGACGGGTCGATAACTCATCCACCCCTACCTCTCTTATCGTCAAAGAGGCAAACTTTTGGTCGTAAAAGGGGCTCCCTTACCGTCAGAATATTTCTGCTGTAGCGGGTGCCTCTTTCCCAGTTTCCCAGGGCGACCTTCACAATCGAAGGCCGAAAACCATTGCAAGCTTCTGTGTAGAGCAGAAAGAAATCGGGGTAGAGACGATGTGTAACGTCTAAAGTGGGTCCAGGTGGGGTGATGAAGTCCATGTACCAATGGATGCCAATTCCGGACACGAAGGCAGCGGCGGTACTATTGCCTAACACCTGTCCGGCAACAGAGGGAGCGAAGGAGAGCCTCAACGTACAACATTTCATTTATTGACCATTCAAATTAGAACAGTACTAAAAAAAGTGACTTATATGACTGTTTTTCAGACTTGCTTAACAACGGAAATTCTGGTCCTGACCAATCGTCGTACGGCGAGGACCATCCATCATAGGGTAGGTACGTCCTACAGTTGAAAACCTACCTGGTTGGCCCAATATGGCAAGCTACTCCTCTGGTCATCAAGGATGATGAGGTGAACATCAGAATGGCGGCTGGCGGCGAGGGCGGGGCCCAAGTCCTCAATGATAAAGTCGCGTTGATGTTGGGGTAAGAAAATATTGACCGGAAAGTCTTCCAGATTTAACAAAATGGCAAAGAGTGGTTCATTCTGAGGGCTTAACGCCCAGAAAGTAATATTATTTTTTGCATACTCATCCAGGAACCTAGATTCAAATACAGAACATTGCAACAATGTTAGTTTAGCATGCTGTTTCCTTGCCTGGAAAACAAAATAATATTTCAAGCTCCTTGTATTTATTTTAAAAAAAAACACCCTATTTTCCAGCTCTCTGGCTGACAAAAAGGGGTATATTCCATCAGAATTGGCAAAGCGATAGAAATAAATCCACAGGTTTGAGTTAAATATCCCAGATTTAGCTTCCAATTTGGCTTAGAGCAACTGATGGACAAGGATGGGAGAAATGGGTGGACTACATCTTCCAGAATCCGCTAGCCAGATGCTGACTAGGGGATGCTGGGAGTTGAAATCTCCCCCCCCCCATCTTAAAGTTGCCAAGATTGAAACACACTGCTCTGGAGGATTGTAGTAAAGAAGTTGATGAAAATGCAATAGGATCAGCCTGGAAATATCCTACTACTACTCAGGAGCAGGGTGGGAGACAGAGATAGAACAATGCTTCTCCGGGCATATTGTCCCACTGATCTCTTAATCTTTATCTACAGCAGTGGTTCTCAACCTGTGGGTCGGGACCCCATTTGGGGTCGATCAACCATTTCACGGGGGTCACCAAGCAAGGCTGTCCGCCATTTTTTTTGTCCGCCATTTTTTCCCCCTTTTCCGGCGGGTGCCTTACCTCCCTTGGGCTGGGCCAGCTGGTGGTCGGCCTGCTCCGTCTCTGCCGCTTGCCAGATATGCCTTGGCCAGCGCAGGGGGCGGAACCACGCATGCGCGGCGCTCCCGGGCAGGGAAAGCCCTCGACTTACGACTGGTTGGGTAGTCCTCGACTTACGACGGTTTAGTCCTCGACTTACGACCGGTTTAGTCCTCGACTTACGACCGGTTGGGGTCGCGGCATTAAAAAGGTTGAGAACCACTGATCTACAGGGATTTTCAAGAACATCTGCCTGTGGGAGGGGCCAGATTGTGATTTGGGGTGGAGTTTGAGAAAGGGTGGAGCCAAGAGGTAGGTGGAGCTTGGCTAGGGGAGGAGCCTGCTAAATTCAGAGGCAGGATGAGATGGAAAAAGTGTTATTACCTGATAAAGTAGTTAGCCAAGGTCTTGTGGTAGTGGTCACCTGGTTCTCCCTTTATCCAGGATTTGCCTTGAACCTTGTTGTTGACCCTTAGCCAGCCAGGACTGGTCCAAGGGCTGCAGACCAGAGAGAGGGGTCTCTCGGCATGGGCCATGATACGATGGAGCAAGGGGATCTGTTGAGAGAGACCACAACTGTCTCCGGAGATGGCCTGATCAACGCTCAACAAGAGCGTTCACACGACCTCCTTGTGGGTTCATTGACTTTCAGTCGCAAAGGTGATATCATTGTTTGCGATGGGTGCGGTTTTGCCAAAACACAGTCTGGAACACACACACACACACACACACATCCCCAGTGGGTGGGTGTTAAGTCTAGCCGAACTCACCCTAAGTTTGGTGTCTTCGGGGGCCAGCTCAAAACACTTGAGTTCAAAGTCATCCACGCAGCGGTCATCGTAACTGTACGGCCGCGTGGAAAAATCGGAGCACCCGATGGGAAAACGTATCAAATTGTACTCAAGTCCTGCAGAAGGGGGGAGAGAGGGGAAGAGATTTTGGTGTCCCAGGATTCTAATTTTCACAATCAGAAAAAAAAAGAAAAAAATGGAATACAAAACATACATCCACAAAAAATAAAAATAAAAAATGATAACGCCACCAGTACCATCTCGTAAAGGTGGTCCTTCGTCAGAAGTCATCTTATTCCTTTTCCCTCCCCTTGCTTTTTCCTTTCATGCTATGCCTTTCAGTGGATCCACTCCCATTGGACTGTACTTTCGCTGAATTGCTCTCTTCCTCAGCTAGGTTTTCATTCTTGTTCATCATAAATTGAGCAAATTAAACATTAAAAAGCAGAACCTCCCTTGTTGGTGGTGGTGGTGCATAAAGTCATTAAAACACCCTTTCAAAACAAAATACTTCCTGGATTGTTCAGACGGTATGTCATTCTGCTTTTAAACGCAGCCTAACCTTTCCGGTTTTCAATCCTTGACTTAAGAAAGACAGAGCCTCAGGATGCTAGCTTTCCCTGAGCTGCTAGTTGTCATCCAGCGGGTCATTCCCAATTTCCTCACCTTCTTCAGAGAAGTAAGACCGGAGCAGTTGGTTCTGGGCGGCATAAGACAAATTCAGGATGTTAATGGCCGCAGAGTCGGTGAGCGACCCGCCGAAACCTTTGATGTATTGGTACTGAGTGGAGGAATTGTAGGCGTAGAGGATCCCAGCTGAAAGAATTAACACAATTAACTAGTTGGAAGGGACCTTGTAGGTCATCTAGTCCAACCCCTCGCCCAGGTTTACCTGAAGCTCCTGGTCTGGCATCTATTTGCCCTTGGCTTCGCTCCAAGCGTTGGCCGTCCCTGCTGGTTGTGTACTTGACAAAGTTGCCGATGTCAGGGAGAGAGACCGGCTCCACCGTGTCGCAATACGTTGCATTGCAAACACACACCATTGTATTGGAGTTGAAGAATTTAGGACTACAGGGTTGGCTTGCTAAAAATCAACCAAAAATGGAAAGAGAGAGAAAAAAGGAGAGGGGTGAATTTAGGCCCCTCCTACCAGCACAACAGAGCCCCTCCCATTTTTCCTTTGGACTCCGCCCACAGGAGGCTTCTCAAAGGCTGACCTCTGGCCTCGACCATCCCTTGGAGGATGAGGAACAGCACCCCCAAAGCGTCACGTGTCCGCATAGCGCCCTTCAAACACCAGCCTCCCAGTTTTAGAGAAATTTGCCTGCAGGGGGAGAAAAAAAAAAGGATGCATTTTTTTCTGGGCATCATTTGCAAAGCTGTTAATTGATTCATGCAGGACTCTTGCAGCCCAAATCCGAAGTCTGGACCCCAAATCTATGCAAGGCGTAGCTCCCACCACCTCAATGGCTCTGCTATAAGGCTGGAATCCAACAGAGAGGAAATACGACTGATTTTATCTGCCAGATAATAATAATAATAATAATAATAATAATAATAATAATAATAATAATAATAATAATAATAATAATAATAATAATAATAATAATAATAATAATAATAATAATAAAGTTGGAAGGGACTTTGGAGGTCATCTAGTCCAACCCCCTGCTCAGGCAGGAAACCCTGAGCTCAGCTTATTCTTCATAATGACCCTGTAGGTGAATTTCAGCACCGGAACTGAAGCACCCAAAACAGGACGGCTGAGCGAGTATCGGCAGGCAGAAGAACGGAACAGAAGAACGGAATAACAGAGCTGGAAGAGTTTCTCCCAATTCAGCATTCCCGTCTCCAAAATATTTAGCCATCCGGCCTCCACCCCATCTACAACGCTCTGAAATATCCTCTCTCCACAAAGTCCTTTTCAGATGCTCGTCAAAACAAGCCAGTCCATGGAAAATGTAGCTCTTGTCTCGCCGGAGTTTTTTTTACACCAGGATCGAGTTATAAACTAATGCGTTTATAAGGCGGCTTATCCCTCAAGCCGAAAAAGTCAAAAGCACCGTACGAAACATCAACCCCCCCTTATTCTGCAATCCTAAAATTGCTTTATCCCTCATTCCACAATCCTGAAACACTTGTTCCCTATTTTGCAATCTGAAATCACATTTTTCCCATCCTGAGATCGCTTTTTCCTCATTCTGCGATCTTGAAATCACTTTTCCCCCCAATTTGCGATCCTGGAATCACCGTTTCCCGTTCTGCGATCTTGAAATCACTTTTTCCACCCATTCTGGGATCCTGGAATCACCACCCTGCCCTTACCCGGCACCGTAACAAACACAGGATTCTATGTTATTCCTACCTGTCAAGCACTTTATTCCAGAGCTTGGAAAGCTGATGTTGGTTCCCAGGGAGAACAGAATAAGAATCAGGAGATCTCCGCTCCTGGCTCAACTCGTGAATGCTGGTACAGATGTCAACAACTCTGGCAGCAGAATTTGATGACGCTCATCTGATACGAGAGCTGGAAGACCTGACTGGCTTGACCAGAAAAGAGCAATTAAGAAACTTCCTTCGACTGTCAATTTTTACCTGGATGAAATTGAAGGAAGCCAGACTTCCCGGAAAGAAATGGCAAACGGAAGCAGTGCCAGAAATTCCAGCAGAATGAAGAAGCAGAGAAGGATATGAGATTGCCCAAAAGCGCTCCGGGCAGTTGTTCCTCATAAAGACACAACAATTCAATAGTCTCCAGCAGGTTTAATGCTTCAGAGGGCTGAAAAAGAACATCCATCTTCCTTAAAATAGGATTAACATCTTCAAGATGACACTGGCTTCTTTTTCTAATAATTTTTACAAATTGCTTGTTAATAGCTTTTCAAGTACAGCTAACCCTCCACTTACAACAGGTCATTTCTCTGGGCCACAGGTGTGTGTGTATGTGGGTATATGCATAATTTATTTCTTTTGTCTTGTTATGTTTATGCAGCGTTTATTGGAGGTGGTTACACTTTGAGAGTGGTATGCAGCACAATCTCATTTTAATGTATGCTGCTTAGTGTACATTTAAAGTGATAATAAAGTTATTGTTCTATTCTACTTCTATTCTATTGTATTCTATTCTATATTCTATTGTATTCTATTCTATATTCTATTCTATTCTCTATATTCTATATTCTATTCTATTCTATTTTCTATATTCTATATTCTATATTCTATATTCTATATTCTATATTCTATATTCTATATTCTATATTCTATTCTCCATTCCATTCTATTTTCTATTTTCTATTCCATTCCATTCCATACGCTAGAACTGAGTCTGGGTTTAATGTGTGTGTGTGGGGGAAAACCTAATACCCCTGAGTCACTTTTAATGTGCATCGGTGTTAAAAAACAACGACATGAGTTGCCAAAGGAACTCGGGAACAACCGCAAACGAAATTAAAGTTTATTAGCAAACTTCTTTGCAAGCTATTTAAAGCTGTTTAACTGGTTCACACATCCATTTTTCGTTGGAATGGTTAATGTGCTAACAACAATACAGTCCTTTGCCCTCTCTGAGGTAATGGCTAGGGGGTGGGACAAGCAGAAATGCATGCCTTTGACTTTTGTTAAATGTATAGCAATTTGTGACTGATGCTAAACGCAAAACACCCATCCGTTCCTCAAAGGACATCAGCTTCCGGTGATTTTTGTAAAAAAATTATCCCCAGATTTTTTTAAAACTGCCTTTTGCAAACTGGACAGTGAAGCTTTCTTTTCAATCTTGAGAGGTGCAGGATCCAAAGCTGAGTTCGCTTCTGCAAATTCAGCAGGAAAAGTGACGACAAAGGTTTAAAAAAAAAGAGAGAGAGAGAGATTGAAGGTAACTATTTTTTCCAGTTGAACCAAATCAAGGATAATTAATGAACACAATGATGTATTTCTTAGGTTGGGGTCTCTTTCGTTGTTGTTTTTTTTAATAACACGGGATTAATTGACAGTGGTCTCGTTCAAACGTCCCAGCCTTGTATCAGAAGTGGTCCAAATTTCAGTATATTAAAAAGATATAAGCAAGCAACATCATTTAACATAATTACATAGGATGAAGTAGGCTGGGGTTGCTTTTTAATAAAACAGAATTAATTTACCATTGCTTTTTTCAATTCCCAGCCATGTTCCAGAGGCATCTTCAAATTTCACTGGATTAAAAAGCATATTTAATGGGCACAATTAAGGATGATCTGTCCTTTTAATCACACAAAATGCATTTATCATGCTTTCTTTCAACTCTCCGGTCTGGTTTCCAGAGCAGCCTCAAATTTTTAGGGTATGTTACAAAAAAACACAAAAAAAACTTGGCAACACACACACACACACACACACACACACACACACAACAAGAACAATGGCCATTTAAATCTCATAAATTCATCTCCAAAACTGGTTTTCCTATTTTTAGATTTCCTTCTGGAAAACAGGTTTGAATATCATTCAAACGTACACATTTTTTAAATTACAGGATGTCCTCCATTTGCATCGGTTCGTTTAACAACCGTTTGAAGTTACAACGCCGCTGAAAACAGCGACTTAGAACCGGTCCTCACGCTTACGACTGCTGCCGCCTTCCCCGTGGTCATGTGATCAAAATTTGTGACCTTCCCACATGCAAAATCAATAGGGGGGGGGCGAAGGCTGAGCATCATCATTAGACTGCTCCAGCTGTTGTGATTGGGTCTGTGTTGTATCAACCAAGTCTGATGTCTCCTGATGTTCCACTGATGTTCCACTGGTTTAGCTGCTGTGGACTCTTCTCGGAAAGTTGCCATTCCTGAGCGAGAAGCAGATTCCCTTCCCCGTCTCAGGATCTCAAGGGTGCCTCCTCCACAGGTAGGTTTGGATGGAGTATGCTCCCGCCTGGTCCTTAAGGTAACCCACCAGATCGTCCGAGATGGTAAAAGGTATATCAAAAAACCAGCTGTAAAGACAGGAGAAATTCAAGTCAAGGGGGATGTGAGACTTTTCTACTTTCAGACCGGCAAGATTCTGTTAATGTAGCCTTACAACAAAGTAGAATTAGCTCTGGCTTGCCTGCGAAGGCTGACGTCAATTTGGCACGTCTGGAAGTACAAATCTCCCCGTGTCTCTTTTACAGACTGAGAAACTAGGGGAGGTTTATTCTGAGTTTCTTTCTCCGTCCGCTATGCAGCTGTGGGCTACTCCGTCTCTTCTCTAATTGTTCTCTCTTTTTCCATCTCCCTGAACTTCATGCGAGGGACCTTATCCAGGCCACAACATTCCCAATTTGGGGTCCGTTTTTCCTCCAGACTTACTCGTTCGCTCTCCACTTACTCGTTCAGCACCACCACCACCCCAATGCCGTCGGGTCGCAGGAAAGCCGAGGTCTTCAAATGACAGCTGTCAAACAAGCACCTGGAGGTGAATCCAACTCGCATGGAGCCTTCAGGGATGAATTTGCTGGCCAGAAGAGAGAAGGCGTTAGGCGATACCACTGGACAGAGGTCAGTATTGCACCTTAATCTAATTCCACGAACTATTAAGCATAAAACTGCCTCCTTCCCTCCACCATTTCCTCGGCAGCCTGCGGAATTCCTTGCTACTGGATAAGTCCATTTTAGCGCATCTTTATTACTGTTTTGCTCATTCTTCTCTTCCTCAACCCCTTGCAAAACCATCTTGGCGGAGTTTACCTGAAATGTCCCAGGTGATAGAACATGGGCTGTTTGTAGAATTCATCCTTAAGGGGGTTCACAATGATGGGACTGTCCACAGGGTTGTCCACCCAGTTGGGACCCCCTTCCATGTCCAAAGCCAAGTTCCAGTCAATCCACCCTGTGACAAAGTGGTTGAGATTCTGCAGAGACCAAAGCATCGGCGGCTTTACCGGTTGCGCTACAGCCCAACAACCCTTCCCTTTGCATGCCGGGGGAAAAAAAAGAGATTTCTGGGTTGAGCAAAATCTAAAAGAAGCAAGCTTCAGACCAAGGTTTGTTTTGCAGTCATGGAAAACTGGAGAGGGAAGGTTCTCTAAATATCAAAATTTGCCTCCAGAAGTTGTGGGTGCGCCAAGAGGTTGAACAGCCAGTTGTTTGAAATGGGATAGTGTTTCCTGTTTGAGCAGGGGGTTGGACTAGAAGACCTCCAAGGTCCCTTCCAGATTCTGTTCTGTTATTCTGTTATTTTGCTATTCTTTTTCTTTTCCTTCCTTCCTTCCTTCCTTCCTTCCTTTCCTTCCTTCCTTCTTTCCTCACCACTGGAGGTTTCCAAGAAGAGATTGGACAACCATTTTTCTGAAATGGGATAAGGTTTCCTGCTTGATCAGGGGGTTAGACTAGAAGACCTCCAAGGTCCCTTCCAACTCTGTTACTATTCTGTTATTCTGCTTGAGCAATGGGTTGGACTAGAAGACCTCCAAGGTACCTTCCAACTTGGTTCTGTTATTCTGTTGTTCTGTTCTTATTCTGTTCCGGTCTAGGAGAGTTTTGTTTAACTGGCTCAGCTTCCCAAAAATGCTACGACACCCTTTGAAGGATGAGGAACTGAAAAGACGGGTCGATAAACAGGGCTCCCTTACCGTCAGGATATTTCTGCTGTAACGGGTGCCTCTTTCCCAGTTTCCCAGGACGACCTTCACAATCGAAGGCAGAAAGCCATTGCAAGCTTCTGTGTAGAGCAGAAAGAAATCGGGGTAGAGGCGATGTGTAACATCTAAAGTGGGTCCAGGTGGGATGACGAAGTCCAGGTACCAATGGATGCCAATTCCGGACACGAAGGCAGCGGCGGTACTATTGCCTAACACCTGTCAGGCAACAGATGGAGGGAAGGAGAGCTTCAATGTACAACATTTCATTTAATGACCATTCAAGTTACAACAGTATTAAAAAAAGTGACTTATATGACCGTTTTTCACACGACCATTGCAGCCTCCCCATGGATCAAAATTCAGATGCTTGGCCACTGACTCATAGCTATGACAGTTGCAGTGTCCTGGGGTCACATGATCCCCTTTTGCGACCTTCTCACCAGCACAGTCAATGGGGAAGCCAGATTCACTTAACAATCGTGTGACTCACTTAACGACCGATTCACTTAACAACCGTGCCAGGAAAGGTCATAAAATGGGGCAAACTAATTTAACTGTTGTCTCGTTTAGCAATGGAAATATTAACCACCATGGCGAAAAAAGATTGGGATGGGATGCAGCTCGCTCACTCGTGGCTTTGCTTAGCAACGGAAATCCTGGTCCTGCCCAATCGTCGTAAGTCGAGGACCATCCGCCGTAGGGTAGGTACGTCCTACAGTTGAAAACCTACCTGGTTGGCCCAGTATGGCAAGCTACTCCTCTGGTCATCAAGGATGATGAGGTGAACATCAGAATGGCGGCTGGCGGCGAGGGCGGGGCCCAAGTCCTCAATGATAAAGTCGCGTTGATGTTGGGGTAAGAAAATATTGACCGGAAAGTCTTCCAGAGTTAGGAAAAGGAAAAGGATTGGTTCATTCTGAGAGCTTAACGCCCAGAAAGTAATATTATTTTTTGCATACTCATCCAGGAACCTAGATTCAAATACAGAACATTGCAACAATGTTAATTTAGCATGCTGTTTCTTTGCCTGGAAAACAAAATAATATTTCAAGCCCCTTGTATTTATTTATTTTTTAAAAAAACCCCATTTCCCAGCTCTCTGGCTGACAAAAAGGGGTATATTCCATCAGAATCGGCAAAGGGATAGAAATAAATCCACAGGTTTGAGTTAGATATCCCAGATTTAGCTTCCAATTTGGCTTAGAGCAACTGATGGACAAGGATGGGAGAAATGGGTGGACTACAACTCCCAGGATTCCCCAGCCAGGATAAAGATAAAGTCCACCCATCTTAAAGTTGTCATTTTAAAAAAAACAAAACTGGATTACATCTCCCAGAATCCCCCAGCCAGATGCTGACTAGGGCATGCTGGGAGTTGAAGTCCCCCCATCTTAAAGTTGCCAAGGTTGAGACACACTGCTCTGGAGGATTGTAGTAAAGAAATCGATATCCTACTACTACTCAGGAGCAGGGTGGGAGACAGAGATGGAACAATGCTTCTCCGGGCATATTGTCCCACTGATCTCTTAACCTTTATCTACAGGGATTTTCAAGAACATCTGCCTGTGGGAGGGGCTAGATCGTGATTTGGGGTGGAGTTTGAGAAGGGGTGGAGCCAAGAGGTAGGTGGGGCTTGGCTAGGGGAGGAGCCTGCTAAATTCAGAGGCAGGATGAGATGGAAAAAGTGTTATTACCTGATAAAGTAGTTAGCCAAGGTCTTGTGGTAGCGGTCACCTGGTTCTCCCTTTATCCTGGATTTGCCTTGAACCTTGTTGTTGACCCTTAGCCAGCCAGGACTGGTCCAAGGGCTGCAGACCAGAGAGAGGGGTCTCTCGGCGTGGGCCATGATACGATGGAGCAAGGGGATCTGTTGAGAGAGACCACAACTGTCTCCGGGGATGGCCTGATCAACGCTCAACAAGAGCGTTCACACGACCTCCTTGTGGGTTCATTGACATTGACTGTGTTGATCCCAGAGCTTTGCAGTCGAATACTGACTGTTGAATTGTAGCCGTTGTAAAACGGTTGTGGGGTGGGTTTTTTTGCGACGGTTGTTAGGCAAACCGAACAATCCAAGGTGTGGAAGCAGAGGTCATAACTGGGAATGCAGCGGTCATTAAATGAAGGCGGCAGTCGTGTGATCTCACTGTTTGCTAGGGGTGTGTTTTTGCCGACACCAAAAATTGTCAGAAAATGTGGGCATGCGACTGTAGGGTGCTGGAAACAACTGTAAATTTGGCTTTGTTGCTAAGAGACTAAGTGTGATCACATGACCGTGGAGAGGGTGGGGTGGGGGCTGACCGTAGGAATTTCCAAAATGGGTTGAAGGTCCCCTTTTTCAGGTAGGTGATAACTTCAAATGGTCCCTAAGCAATTGATTGTAAATCAAGGACTATCTATATGAATAGAATNGGGTGCTGGAAACAACTGTAAATTTGGCTTTGTTGCTAAGAGACTAAGTGTGATCACATGACCGTGGAGAGGGTGGGGTGGGGGCTGACCGTAGGAATTTCCAAAATGGGTTGAAGGTCCCCTTTTTCAGGTAGGTGATAACTTCAAATGGTCCCTAAGCAATTGATTGTAAATCAAGGACTATCTATATGAATAGAATAGAATAGAATAGAATAGAATAGAATAGAATAGAATAGAATAGAATAGAATAGAATAGAATAGAATTAGGAATCAATAGAATTAGGAATCAATAGAATTAGGAATAGAATTAGGAATAGAATAGAATTAGGAATGAATAAAATAGAATAGAATGGAATGGAATGGAATGGAATAGAATAGAATAAGGAATGAATAGAATTAGGAATGAATAGAATTAGGAATAGAATTAGGAATAGAATAGAATTTGGAATGAATAGAATAGAATAGAATAGGATAGGATAGAATAGAATAGAATAGAATAGAATAGAATAGAATGGAATGGAATGGAATGGAATGGAATGGAATGGAATGGAATAGAATAGAATAGAATAGAATAGAATAGAATAGAATAGAATAGAATAGAATAGAATAAGGAATGAATAGAATTAGGAATCAATAGAATTAGGAATAGAATTAGGAATAGAATAGAATTAGGAATGAATAGAATAGAATAGAATAGAATAGAATAGAATAGAATAGAATGGAATGGAATGGAATGGAATGGAATAGAATAGAATAAGGAATGAATAGAATTAGGAATGAATAGAATTAGGAATAGAATTAGGAATAGAATAGAATTTGGAATGAATAGAATAGAATAGAATAGAATAGAATAGAATAGGATAGGATAGGATAGGATAGGATAGGATAGGATAGGATAGGATAGGATAGAATAGAATAGAATAGAATAGAATGGAATGGAATGGAATGGAATGGAATAGAATAAGGAATGAATAGAATTAGGAATAGAATAAGGAATGAATAGAATAGAATGGAATAGAATAGAATAGAATAGAATATGGAAGGAACCTTGGAGGTCTTCTAGTCCAGCCCCCTGCTCAAGCAGGAGAACCTATATCATCTTTCCTTTACCCTCCGCAGCCTCTTTTTCTCTTCTGCCATGCCTGCTAGTTGACAGTTAATCCGATTCAATGGGGCAGGGGTTGGTTAGCTGTGGGGCAATCCAGGGTCCACTTCTCCCTTGAGCCGCAGAAGCTGCCTAAGGGATTTCGGGATTGTTCCCTTCCTTTTGAAAAGCTGAAAAAAAAACTTTATTATCCTGCCTATTTTGAACCACAGGCCTCGGGCGTGGAGTAATTTGAGTCAAAAATTATAAGAACGATTGTTTGCTTCATTATGTCATTATGCTATAATAATACACAGTTTGTAGTACTTCCAGAGAATTCTAGCTACCCGGCCAATTAAAGGGATACGTTAAAAACAAAGGGCAAGTATCCTCATGACAAGTTATGGTTGGTCAGATTCAGGGAAGGCATTTTGGCAAATCGGGACTGACACACTAATTAGCTGATAACTCCATCTGGCACTGAGAGAAGAAAGAGTTTGTAGCCCAGGGCTGAACTGTGGGGTCCCTGGTGCTCTCTGAGCTTGGTGACTTTCTTGCAGATATTTTATTACCCAACTAGGTAACATCATCAGTGATAGAAGGGAAAGGGGTTTGCCGAGAGGAGGAGGAGGAGGAGGAGGAGGAGGAGGAGGACTGTAGGGTCCTTGGTGCTCTCTGAGCTTGTTGGTTTTCTTGCAGACATTTCATGACCCAGCTAGGTAACATCATCAGCGCAGTTTAGTCTCTGTTTATATACAGTAGTTAGTCCTGTCAGGGTTGGTGGGCAGTCAGAAGACACAGGGAAAACTCTACATTTTCACAACATATGGGAAACCGTGAGCACCCCAGATCGAGCTAAATCCAAAAAAAAATACTGGGGAATTGCTGCAAGGCTGGCCATCAACAGGCAACTAGAGATAAACCACATTTACACAGCATTCAGAAGAGACAAGAAACAAGCTAAGAAGGAAACAAAAAGTCCACAAGACATCTTCTGCAGCAGTCAATGTCCAGATAAGCTGGGATTAATACCAGACAAATAGTCCAGCACTGATGATGTGACCCAGTTGTGTAATGAAATGTCTGCAAGAAAACAACTAAACCCAGAAAGTACCAAGGACCCCACAGTCCTCCTCCTCCTCCTCCTCCTCCTCCTTCCGCTTCTCTCTGCAAACTCCCCTCCCTTCTAGCACTAATGATGTTACCTAGATGGGTAATGAAATGTCTGCAAGAAAACCACCCAGCTCAGAGAGCACCAAGGACCCCACACCTCCAATTGGTGTGCACAACAGAAACCAGCCTGCGACACAAGTCGCAAGGGTGATATCATTGTTTGCGACGGGTGCGGTTTTGCCAAAACACAGCCTGGAACACACACACACACACACTGTCCCCAGTGGGTGGGTGTTAAGTCTAGCCGAACTCACCCTAAGTTTGGTGTCTTCGGGGGCCAGCTCAAAACACTTGAGTTCAAAGTCATCCATGCAGCGGTCAGCGTAACTGTACGGCCGCGTGGAAAAGTCGGAGCACCCGATGGGAAAACGTATCAAATTGTACTCAAGTCCTGCAGAAGGGGGAAAAAGGGGAAGAGATTCTGGTCTTCCCGGATTCTAATTTTCACAATCAGAGAAAAAAAAAGAAAAAATGGAATACAAAACATAGTACATCCACAAAAAATAAAAATAAAAAATGATAATGCCACCAGTACCATCTCATAAAGGTGGTCCTTCGTCAGAGGTCATCTTATTCCTTTCCCCTCCCTTGCTTTTTCCTTTCCTTTAGACTGTATTTTCGCTGAATTGCTCTCTTCCTCAGCTACGTTTTCGTTCTTGTTCATCATAAATCGAGCAAATTAAACATTAAATAGCAGAACCTCCCTTGTTGGTGGTGGTGGTGCATAAAGTCAGTAGAACACCCTTTCAAAACAAAATACTTCCTGGATTGTTCAGACGGTATGTCATTCTGCTTTTAAACGCAGCCTAACCTTTCCGGTTTTCAATCCTTGACTTAAGAAAGACAGAGCCTCAGGATGCTAGCTTTCCCTGAGCTGCTAGTTGTCATCCAGCGGGTCATTCCCAATTTCCTCACCTTCTTCAGAGAAGTAAGACCGGAGTAGTTGGTTCTGGGCGGCAAAAGACAAATTCAGGATGTTAATGGCCGCAGAGTCGGTGAGCGACCCGCCAAAACCTTTGATGTATTGGTACTGAGCGGAGGGGTCGTATGCGTAGAGGATCCCAGCTGAGATGAAAGAATAAACAGAATTAACAGAGTTGGGAGGGACCTTGTAGGTCATCTAGTCCAACCCCTAACCCAGGTTTACCTGAAGCTCCTGGTCTGGCATCGATTTGCCCTTGGCTTCGCTCCAAGCGTTGGCCGTCCCTGCTGGTTGTGTACTTGACAAAGTTGTTGACGTCAGGGAGAGTGACCGGCTCCACCGTGTCGCAATACGTTGCGTTGCAAACACATACCATTGCATGTGAGCTGAGGAATTTAGGACTACAGGGTCGGCTTGCTAAAAATCAACCAAAAATGGAAAGAGAGAGAAAAAAGGGGTGTGTGTGAATTTAGGCCCCTCCTACCAGCACAACAGAGTCCCGCCCACAGGAGGCTTCTCAAAGGCTGACCTCTGACCTCGACCATCCCTTGGAGGATGAGGAACAGCACCCCCAAAGCATCACATGTCCACATAACACCCCTCAAACACCAGCCTCCCAGTTTTAGAGAAATGTGCCTGCAGGGGGAGAAAAAAAACAAGCCAGTCCGTGGAAAATGTAGCTCTCTCTCGCCGGAGTTTTTTTTAAAACCAGGATCGAGTTATAAACTAATGCATTTATAAGGCGGCTTAGCCCTCCAGCCGAAAAAGTCAAAAGCACCATACGAAACATCAGCCCCTTATTCCGCAATCCTGAAACACTTTTTCCCTATTTTGCAATCTGAAATCACATTTTTCCCATCCTGAGATCACTTTTTCCCCATTCTGCGATCCTGGAATTACTTTTTTCCCCATTGCGATCCTGGAATTACTGTTTTCCCCATTCTGCGAGCCTGGAATCACTTTTTCCTCCATTCTCTGATCCTGGAATCACTTTTTCCCCAATTCTGCAATCCTGGAATCACTGTTTCCCCCATTCTGCGATCCTGGAATCACTTTTCTCCCATTCTGCAATCTTGAAATCACTTTTTCCCCCATTCTGCGATCCTGGAATCACTTTTTCCACCCATTCTAGGATCCTGAAATCACCGCCCTGCCCTTACCCGGCACCGTGACAAACACAGGATTCTATGTTATTTCTACCTGCCAAACACTTTATTCCAGAGCTTGGAAAGCTGATGTTGGTTCCCAGGGAGAACAGAATAAGAATCAGGAGATCTCCGCTCCTGGCTCAACTCCTGAATGCTGGGACGGATGTCGACAGCTCTAGCAGCAGAATTTTATGATGCTCCTCTGATATGAGAGCTGGAAGACCTCGCCTTCTTGACCACAAAAAAGCAATTAAGAAACTTTCTTCAACTGTCAATTTTTACCTGGATGAAATTGAAGGAAGACAGACTTCCTGGATACAAATGGCAAATGGAAGCAGTGCCAGTAATTTCAGCGGAATTAAGAAGCAGAGAAGGATATGAGATTGCCCAAAAGTGCTCCGGGCAGTTGTTCCTCATAAAGACACCACATTTTAATAGTCTCGAGTAGGTTTAATTCTTCAGAAGGCTGAAAAAGAACATCCATCTTCCTTAAAATAGGATTAACATCTTCAAGATGACACTGGGCTTACATAGATTTTTCTAATAACTTTTGCAAAGTGCTTATTAACGGCTTTTCAAATACAGCTAACCCTCTGCTTGCAACATGTCATCTTTCTGGGCCATATACGTGTTTGTATGTGGGTATATGCATAATTTATTTCATTTTTCTTGTTAGGTTTATGCAGTGTATATTGGAGGTGGTTACACTTTGAGAGCTGTATGCAGCAAAATCTCATTTTAATGCTGCTTAGTGTACATTTAAAGTGAGAATAAAGTTATTGTTCTATTCTACTTCTATTCTATTCTATATTCTATTCTATTCTATATTCTATTCTATATTCTATTCTATATTCTGTATTTTCTATTCTATTTTATATTCCATTCTATTTCTTCTTCTTGTGCCATATCCGTTATCAGACGTTGGCGATCATGTTGGCGATCCTGTTTTTATCAGTAGCCGCACGAAAAAGTGCTGCTGAGTTTTGTCCAAACCAGTCCCTTAGATTTTGAAGCCACGATGTTCTTCTTCTGCCTGGACCTCGTTTCCCTTCAATCTTTCCCTGGAGGATTAAATGGAGTATGCCGTATTTTTCTGGGTGTCGCATCTCACGTCCGAAATATTCTAATTTTCGTTTTTTAATCGTTTTGATGATTTCCCTTGGCTTTCCCAGGCGGCTGATCACCTCCTCATTTCTGATCTTGTCAACACAGCTTATACGTAATAGCCTGTAAATCCACATTTCAAATGCTTCCAATGTCATGTGTCTGATTAACGAAAGACTTAAAAGGACTTTCAGGCATATTTTTTCCTAAAAGCATTTATTAAGGTTACAGAGACGTCAGTACGGCATGGTGGAAATGCTTAGATCTGAGATTCTTTTCCGTTGCACATACATTCCAGGCATTTTTCCCTCCCCTATTTTGGGGTCATGGTTCACATCTTCCAATTAACTTGGAAGATGTGATTTACTTCCGGTTTCTTTTTCCCGGGCTTTCCTTATTCTCCTCCCCTTTCACTGTTGCCTGATTTAACTATANACCGGAAAGTCTTCCAGAGTTAGGAAAAGGAAAAGGATTGGTTCATTCTGAGAGCTTAACGCCCAGAAAGTAATATTATTTTTTGCATACTCATCCAGGAACCTAGATTCAAATACAGAACATTGCAACAATGTTAATTTAGCATGCTGTTTCTTTGCCTGGAAAACAAAATAATATTTCAAGCCCCTTGTATTTATTTTTTTTTTAAAAAAACCCCATTTCCCAGCTCTCTGGCTGACAAAAAGGGGTATATTCCATCAGAATCGGCAAAGGGATAGAAATAAATCCACAGGTTTGAGTTAAATATCCCAGATTTAGCTTCCAATTTGGCTTAGAGCAACTGATGGACAAGGATGGGAGAAATGGGTGGACTACAACTCCCAGGATTCCCCAGCCAGGATAAAGATAAAGTCCACCCATCTTAAAGTTGTCATTTTAAAAAAAACAAAACTGGATTACATCTCCCAGAATCCCCCAGCCAGATGCTGACTAGGGCATGCTGGGAGTTGAAGTCCCCCCATCTTAAAGTTGCCAAGGTTGAGACACACTGCTCTGGAGGATTGTAGTAAAGAAACCGATATCCTACTACTACTCAGGAGCAGGGTGGGAGACAGAGATGGAACAATGCTTCTCCGGGCATATTGTCCCACTGATCTCTTAACCTTTATCTACAGGGATTTTCAAGAACATCTGCCTGTGGGAGGGGCTAGATTGTGATTTGGGGTGGAGTTTGAGAAGGGGTGGAGCCAAGAGGTAGTTGGGGCTTGGCTAGGGGAGGAGCCTGCTAAATTCAGAGGCAGGATGAGATGGAAAAAGTGTTATTACCTGATAAAGTAGTTAGCCAAGGTCTTGTGGTAGCGGTCACCTGGTTCTCCCTTTATCCTGGATTTGCCTTGAACCTTGTTGTTGACCCTTAGCCAGCCAGGACTGGTCCAAGGGCTGCAGACCAGAGAGAGGGGTCTCTCGGCGTGGGCCATGATACGATGGAGCAAGGGGATCTGTTGAGAGAGACCACAACTGTCTCCGGGGATGGCCTGATCAACGCTCAACAAGAGCGTTCACACGACCTCCTTGTGGGTTCATTGAAACTGAGTGTCTTAATCCCAGAGCTTTGCAGTCGAATTCTGACCATTGAATTGTAGCCGTTGTAAAACGGTTGTGGGGGGGGGGGTTTGCGACGGTTGTTAGGCAAACCGAACAATCCAAGGTGTGGAAGCAGAGGTCATAACTGGGAATGCAGCGGTCATTAAATGAAGGCGGCAGTCGTGTGATCTCTATTGCCTGGAGGCCGTACGGGTCTGGATGGGGAGGAACAGACTTAGGCTCAACCCTTCCAAGACCGAGTGGCTGTGGCTGCCGGCGCCTCGGCATAGTCAGCTGACTCCATCGCTGTCTATAGGGGGCGAAATTTTGGCCCCCTCAGAGAAGGCATGCAACTTGGGTGTCCTCCTGGATCCACGGCTGACACTGGAAGATCATTTGTCGGCCGTGACCAGGGGGGCGTTTTATCAGGTTCGCC
>NW_015390972.1:0-15283 GCF_001527695.2 Protobothrops mucrosquamatus | reverse complement strand
GAATGGAATGGAATGGAATGGAATGGAATGGAATGGAATAGAATAGAATAAGGAATGAATAGAATTAGGAATGAATAGAATTAGGAATAGAATTAGGAATAGAATAGAATTTGGAATGAATAGAATAGAATAGAATAGAATAGAATAGAATAGAATAGAATAGAATAGAATAGGATAGGATAGAATAGAATAGAATAGAATAGAATGGAATGGAATGGAATGGAATGGAATGGAATGGAATAGAATAGAATAGAATAGAATAGAATAAGGAATGAATAGAATTAGGAATCAATAGAATTAGGAATAGAATTAGGAATAGAATAGAATTAGGAATGAATAGAATAGAATAGAATAGAATAGAATGGAATGGAATGGAATGGAATGGAATGGAATAGAATAGAATAAGGAATGAATAGAATTAGGAATGAATAGAATTAGGAATAGAATTAGGAATAGAATAGAATTTGGAATGAATAGAATAGAATAGAATAGAATAGAATAGAATAGAATAGAATAGAATAGGATAGGATAGGATAGAATAGAATAGAATAGAATAGAATAGAATAGAATAGAATGGAATGGAATGGAATGGAATAGAATAGAATAGAATAAGGAATGAATAGAATTAGGAATGAATAGAATTAGGAATAGAATTAGGAATAGAATAGAATTTGGAATGAATAGAATAGAATAGGATAGGATAGGATAGGATAGGATAGAATAGAATAGAATAGAATAGAATAGAATGGAATGGAATGGAATGGAATGGAATAGAATAGAATAGAATAAGGAATGAATAGAATTAGGAATGAATAGAATTAGGAATAGAATTAGGAATAGAATAGAATTTGGAATGAATAGAATAGAATAGAATAGAATAGAATAGAATAGAATAGAATAGAATAGGATAGGATAGGATAGGATGGAATGGAATGGAATGGAATGGAATGGAATGGAATGGAATAGAATAGAATAGAATAGAATAGAATAGAATAAGGAATGAATAGAATTAGGAATAGAATAAGGAATGAATAGAATAGAATAGAATAGAATAGAATAGAATAGAATAGAATAGAATAGAACAGAATAGAATATGGAAGGAACCTTGGAGGTCTTCTAGTCCAGCCTCCCGCTCAAGCAGGAGAACCTATATCATCTTTCCTTTACCCTCCGCAGCCTCTTTTTCTCTTCTGCCATGCCTGCTATTTGACAGTTAATCCGATTCAATGGGGCAGGGGTTGGTTAGCTGTGGGGCAATCCAGGGTCCACTTCTCCCTTGAGCCGCAGAAGCTGCCTAAGGGATTTCGGGATTGTTCCCTTCCTTTTGAAAAGCTGAAAAAAAAACTTTATTATCCTGCCTATTTTGAACCACAGGCCTCGGGCGTGGAGTAATTTGAGTCAAAAATTATAAGAACGATTGTTTGCTTCATTATGTCATTATGCTATTATAATAATACACAGTTTGTAGTACTTCCAGAGAATTCTAGCTACCCGGCCAATTAAAGGGATACGTTAAAAACAAAGGGCAAGTATCCTCATGACAAGTTATGGTTGGTCAGATTCAGGGAAGGCATTTTGGCAAATCGGGACTGACACACTAATTAGCTGATAACTCCATCTGGCACTGAGAGAAGTCCAGGGCTGAACTGTGGGGTCCCTGGTGCTCTCTGAGCTTGGTGACTTTCTTGCAGATATTTTATTACCCAACTAGGTAACATCATCAGTGATAGAAGGGAAAGGGGTTTGCCGAGAGGAGGAGGAGGAGGAGGACGACGACGACGATTGTGGGGTCCTTGGTGCTCTCTGAGCTTGTTGGTTTTCTTGCAGACATTTCATGACCCAGCTACGTAACATCATCAGCGCAGTTTAGTCTCTGTTTATATACAGTAGTTAGTCCTGTCAGGGTTGGTGGGCAGTCAGAAGACACAGGGAAAACTCTACATTTTCACAACATATGGGAAACCGTGAGCACCCCAGATCGAGCTAAATCCCAAAAAAAATACTGGGGAATTGCTGCAAGGCTGGCCATCAACAGGCACCTAGAGATAAACCACATTTACACAGCATTCAGAAGAGACAAGAAACAAGCTAAGAAGGAAACAAAAAGTCCACAAGACATCTTCTGCAGCAGTCAATGTCCAGATAAGCTGGGATTAATACCAGACAAATAGTCCAGCACTGATGATGTGACCCAGTTGTGTAATGAAATGTCTGCAAGAAAACAACTAAACCCAGAAAGTACCAAGGACCCCACAGTCCTCCTCCTCCTCCTCCTCCTTCCGCTTCTCTCTGCAAACTCCCCTCCCTTCTAGCCCTAATGATGTTACCTAGATGGGTAATGAAATGTCTGCAAAAAAACCACCCAGCTCAGAGAGCACCAAGGACCCCACACCTCCAATTGGTGTGCAGGGAAAACACTGTTTGAGCTGCACAGCAGAAACCAGCCTGCGGCACAAGTCGCAAGGGTGATATCATTGTTTGCGACGGGTGCGGTTTTGCTAAAACACAGCCTGGAACACACACACACACACGTCCCCAGTGGGTGGGTGTTAAGTCTAGCTCAACTCACCCTAAGTTTGGTGTCTTCAGGGGCCAGCTCAAAACACTTGAGTTCAAAGTCATCCACGCAGCGGTCATCGTAACTGTACGGCCGCGTGGAAAAGTCAGAGCACCCAATGGGAAAACGTATCAAATTGTACTCAAGTCCTGCAGAAGGGGCGAGAGAGGGGAAGAGATTCTGGTGTCCCAGGAGTCTAATTTTCACAATCAGGAAAAAAAAAGAAAAAATGGAATACAAAACATACATCCACAAAAAATAAAAATAAAAAATGATAATGCCACCAGTACCATCTCGTAAAGGTGGTCCTTCGTCAGAGGTCATCTTATTCCTTTCCCCTCCCCTTGCTTTTTTCCTTTCATGTTATGCCTTTCGGTGGATCCACTCCCATTGGACTGTACTTTCGCTGAATTGCTCTCTTCCTCAGCTAGGTTTTCATTCTTGTTCATCATAAATTGAGCAAATTAAACATTAAAAAGCAGAACCTCCCTTGTTGGTGGTGGTGGTGCATAAAGTCATTAAAACACCCTTTCAAAACAAAATACTTCCTGGATTGTTCAGACGGTATGTCATTCTGCTTTTAAACGCAGCCTAACCTTTCCGGTTTTCAATCCTTGACTTAAGAAAGACAGAGCCTCAGGATGCTAGCTTTCCCTGAGCTGCTAGTTTTCATCCAGCGGGTCATTCCCAATTTCCTCACCTTCTTCAGAGAAGTAAGACTGGAGCAGTTGGTTCTGGGCGGCATAAGACAAATTCAGGATGTTAATGGCCGCAGAGTCGGTGAGCGACCCGCCAAAACCTTTGATGTATTGGTACTGAGTGGAGGGGTCGTAGGCATAGAGCATCCCAGCTGAAAGAATTAACAGAATTAACTAGTCGGAAGGGATCTTGTAGGTCATCTAGTCCAACCCCTCCCCCAGGTTTACCTGAAGTTCCTGGTCTGGCATCGATTTGCCCTTGGCTTCGCTCCAAGCGTTGGCCGTCCCTGCTGGTTGTGTACTTGACAAAGTTGCCGACGTCAGGGAGGGAGACCGGCTCCACCGTGTCACAATACGTTGCGTTGCAGACACACACCATTGTATTGGAGTTGAAGAATTTAGGACTACAGGGTCGGCTTGCTAAAAATCAACCAAAAATGGAAAGAGAGAAAAAAAGGGGGTGTGTGAATTTAGACCCCTCCTATCAGCACAACAGAGCCCCGCCCACTTCCCCTTTGGGCTCCACCCAAAGGCTGACCTCTGGCCTCGACCATCCCTTGGAGGATGAGGAACAGCACCCCCAAAGCATCACGTGTCCACATAGCACCCCTCAAACACCAGCCTCCCAGTTTTAGAGAAATTTGCCTGCAGGGGGTGAAAAAAAAACAAGCCAGTCCATGGAAAATGTAGCTCTATCTCGCCGGAGTTTTTTTTTTTACACCAGGATCGAGTTATAAACTAATGCGTTTATAAGGCGGCTTATCCCTCCAGCCGAAAAAGTCAAAAGCACCATACGAAACATCAACCCCTTATTCCGCAATCCTGAAACACTTTTTCCCTATTTTGCAATCTGAAATCACATTTTTCCCATCCTGAGATCACTTTTTCCCCATTCTGCGATCCTGGAATCACTTTTTCCCCCATTCTGTGATCCTGGAATCACTTTTTTCCCCATTCTGCAATCTTGAAATCACTTTTTCCCCCATTCTGCGATCCTGGAATTACTGTTTCCCCCATTCTGCGATCCTGGAATCACTTTTTCCACCCATTCTAGGATCCTGGAATCACCGCCCTGCCCTTACCTGGCACCGTAACAAACACGGGATTCTGTGTTATTCCTACCTGCCAAACACTTTATTCCAGAGCTTGGAAAGCTGATGCTGGTTCCCAGGGAGAACAGAATAGGAATCAGGAGATCTCTGCTCCTGTCTCAACTCCTGAATGCTGGGACGGATGTCGACAGCTCTAGCAGCAGAATTTTATGACGCTCCTCTGATATAAGAGCTGGACGTCCTGACCTTCTTGACCACAAAAAAGCAATTAAGAAACTTCCTTTGCCTGTCAATTTTTACCTGGATGAAATTGAAGGAAGCCAGACTTCCAGGATAGAAATGGCAAATGGAAGCAGTGCCAGTAATTCCAGCGGAATGAAGAAGCAGAGAAGGATATGAGATTCCCCAAAAGTGCTCCGGGCAGTTGTTCCTCATAAGACACCACATTTCAATAGTCTCCAGCAGGTTTAATTCTTCAGAAGGCTGAAAAAGAACGTCCATCTTCCTTAAAATAGGATTAACATCTTCAAGATGACACTGGGCTTACATAGATTTTTCTAATAACTTTTGCAAAGTGCTTATTAATGGCTTTTCAAATACAGCTAACCCTCCGCTTACAACATGTCATCTTTCTGGGCCATATTACGTGTTTGTATGTGGGTATATGCATAATTTATTTCATTTTTCTTGTTAGGTTTATGCAGTGTATATTGGAGGTGGGTTACACTTTGAGAGCTGTATGCAGCAAAAGCTCATTTTAATGCTGCTTAGTGTACATTTAAAGTGAGAATAAAGTTATTGTTCTATTCTACTTCTATTCTATTCTATATTCTATTCTATATTCTGTATTTTCTATTCTATTCTATTCTATTCTATTTTATATTCCATTCTATTTCTTCTTCTTGTGCCATATCCGTTATCGGACGTTGGCGCTCATGTTGGCGATCCTGTTTTTATCAGCAGCCGCACGAAAAAGTGCTGCTGAGTTTTGTCCAAACCAGTCCCTTAGATTTTGAAGCCACGAGGTTCTTCTTCTGCCTGGACCTCGTTTGCCTTCCATCTTTCCCTGGAGGATTAAATGGAGTATGCCGTATTTTTCTGGGTGTTGCATCATGTGTCCGAAATATTCTAATTTTTGTTTTTTAATCGTTTTGATGATTTCCCTTGGCTTTCCCAGGCGGCTTATCCCCTCCTCATTTCTGATCTTGTCAACCCAGCTTATACATAACAGCCTGTAAATCCACATTTCAAATGCTTCTAGTCCAGTGGTTCTCAACCTTTTTAATGCCGTGACCCCAACCAGTCGTAAGTCGAGGACTAAACCGGTCGTAAGTCGAGGACTAAACCGGTCGTAAGTCGAGGACTACCCAACCGGTCGTAAGTCGAGGACTTTCCCTGCCCGGGAGTGCCGCGCATGCGTGGTTCCGCCCCCTGTGCCGGCCGAGGCGTAGCTGGCAAGCGGCAGAGACGGAGCAGGCCGACCACCCGCTGGCCCAGCCCAAGGGAGGTAAGGCACCCGCCGGAAAAGGGGGGAAAAATGGCAGACAGCCTTGCTTGGCGACCCCCGTGAAATGGTCGATCGACCCCAAATGGGGTCCCGACCCACAGGTTGAGTACCACTCTTCTAGTCTCTTCAGGTGGCCTTCTGTCAGAGACCAACTCTCTGCTCCATAGAGCAGGATAGAAAAAACATAGCATCTGACAAGCCTGATTTTCAGTCTTAGGCTTATGTCGTGACTGCAGAAGACCTTTTTCATTTTGAAGAACGCCGTTCGGGCTTTCTCTATCCTGGTCTTTCCATTCTATATTCCATTCTATTTTCTATTCCATTCCATACGCCAGAATTCAGTCTGGGTTCAATGGGTGTGCGTGTTTGGGAAGAAAAACTAACACCTTTGAGTCACTTCTAATGTGCGTCGGTGTAAATAAAACAATGCTTTGACAAAGGAACTCGGGAACAGCCGCAAATGAAATTAAAGTTTACGAGCAAACCTCTTACCGATAGGAAGCTTCAGCGCATCGCAACTCATCTTTTTTTTTTAAAAAAAAAAGTTATTACTAAAGGCTTCAAAAGTCTACATATCTTAAAAGTGGCAAAACTGAAGACTCTCGCTTAATTAATTTTGTTTTGCTTCGAGAGAACTGAATTGGGGACTCTTTGGAGGTCTGGAGCTCTTATCCTGTTTCTTGAGGACAGAAGAAAATGTTCCTTCAAAATTAATTGGGTGTACTTTGTAAGCTATTTAAAGCTGTTTAACTGGCATTTTGGTTGGAATGGTTAATGCGCCAAGAGCAATACGGTCTTTTGTCCTCTCTGAGGTAATGGCTAGGGGGTGGGACAAGCAGAAATGCATGCCTTTGATTTTTGTTAAATGTATTAGCACTTTGTGACTGACGCTAAACGCAAAACACCCATCCGTTCCTCAAACGACATGATTCCGGTGATTTTTGTAAAAAAATTATCCCCAGATTTTTTTAAAACTGCCTTTTGCAAACTGGACAGTGAAGCTTTCTTTTCAATCTTGAGAGGTGCAGGATCCAAAGTTGAGTTCGCTTCTGCAAATTCAGCAGGAAAAGTGACAACAAAGGTTAAAAAAAAAAAAGAGAGAGAGAGAAAAGGTAACTATTTTTTCCAGTTGAACCAAATCAAGGATAATTAATGAACACAATGATGTATTTCTTAGGTTGGGTTCTCTTTTGTTGTTGTATGTTAAACAAAAACAAAAAACTTGGCAACACACACACACACACAGACACAGACACACACACACAAAACAAGAACAACGGCCGTTTAAATCTCATAAATTCATCTCCAAAACTGGTTTAACTATTTTTATATTTCCTTCTGGACAACAGGAGGGGTGAGTGATAAGGAAAGATTTCATTCAAACGCACACACTTTTTAAATTACAGGATGCCCTCCATTTGCATCTGTTCGTTTAACAGCCGTTTGAAGTAACAACGGCACTGCAAACAGCGACTCAGAACTGGTCCTCACACTTACGACTACTGCCGCCTTTCCCCCATGGTTACGTGATCAAAATTTGTGACCTTCTCACATGCAAAATCAATGGGGGGGGGGAGAACACTGGATTCAAATTCAGAATAGAGCTGAAAGAGGCCTTAGAGGTCTTCTAGTCCAACCCCCTGCTCAAGCAGGAGACCCTACCCCATTTCAGACAATCTCTTCTTAGAAACCTCCAGTGATGGAGCATCTACAACTTCTGGAGGCAAGCCGTTCCACTGATTAATTGTTCCAGTTGTCAATTAAGTTTCTCCTTAGTTCCAGGTTGCTTCTCTCCTTGACTAGTTTCCATCCATTGCTTCTTCTCCTGCCTTCAGGGGCTTTGGAGAACAGGTTGACCCCCCCTTCTTTGGGGCAGCCCCTCAAATACTGGAATACAGCTATCATGTCCCCCCCCAGTCCTTCTTTTCCTTAAAGTAGACATTTCCAATTCCAGCAACCGTTCCTCGTATGTTTTAGCCTCCAGTCCCCTGATCATCTTTGTTGCTCTTCTCTGCACTCTTTCTAGAGTCTCAACATCTTTTTTTTAATATTGTGGCGACCAATTGCAAGGGACCTTGGTGGTCCTCTAGTCCAACCCCCTGCTCAAGCAGGAGTCCCTGTCCCATCC
The DNA here is from genome assembly GCF_001527695.2 of Protobothrops mucrosquamatus. Taxonomy (NCBI): domain Eukaryota; kingdom Metazoa; phylum Chordata; class Lepidosauria; order Squamata; family Viperidae; genus Protobothrops; species Protobothrops mucrosquamatus. The sequence continues at coordinate 7,341 of NW_015390972.1, read as the reverse complement.
CAGAAAATTTCTGTCCAATCTCTTCTTAAAAACCTCCATTGTTGGAGCACCCACAGCTTCTGGAGGCAAGTTGCTCCACTGGTTAATTGTTCGAATTGTCAGGAAATTTGGTCCTTAGTTCCAGGTTGATTACCTGTATAGAGTAATAGGGGGTTGGACTAGAAGATCTCCAAGGTCCCTTCCAACTCTGATTCTGTTAAAATCTTTGGCACGCTTTGCTTGGCTGTAGCCCAGGACATCCAAAACTCTTTTAAACATGTCAAGCTTTGACAAAAAACATCGAGCGAGACGGGGGTTCGTTTTGCACCCACCCACCCAGCGTTGAAAGTTGCTTTTCACCGGTCTCCCTAGAGAGGTCAAGTCAGTTTTTAGCAGAAAACCAACACAAGGTGTGTGCCTTTGATTAGCAGTGGGGGATAAAAAAAACAAGCCGAAGAAAGTCACACCCCAAAATCCCACCAGCAGAAATTTCATGTTTTCCAAATGGGACATAAACAAGTCTTCTTTTTAGTCCCAGCAAACAAAGCATCTCATTTCATGCTCCTATCTAGGGGAAGACAACAACCGAAACACACAGGCACACGCCCCACCAAGAAAAGTGCAATTATAGCAACCAAAACAACAAAAAAAGTTAGGATGCTTTTGAACAAAAGGCTTGGAAAAAAAACCCAGTGAAATTCGCAGCTGGGCTGCTTGTGTTACGATACAAAATAAGGCAGAACACAAAGAGGGTTGTTAAATGTGTTTTGTTTTGTTTTTTATTCGCACCAAAAGGGTATTATTTCTAAATCTGCAAGAAGTCACAGATCCAATCTGAGGTTCGCTAAACTCCGACTGCAAGTCATCCGTCTTCAAACGGGTTTGAAAGCTACGTGCAAAGAAGCCAATTTCTCAATGAGGGTTCTAGAGAGGAAACAAATGTTGGTTTGATCGAGGCAGCTGAGCATAGACAGTCTTGAGAAGATGGACTGAAAAGAGTCCGCGTGCAAAATATTATAACAGTAATAAAAGAAAACAAAGGTAGTTTCCATAGTGACAGGCAGCTGGGGTGCAATCCCAAAAACATTTGGTGCATCCCTTGAACACCTTTGGCGTTGACAAAATCCCCATCGGTCAATTGCAAAAGGCAGCTGGACTCAGCACAGCTTAAATCCTACAAAGTTACCTTTAATATTATTAAACATCTGCCTATCCCAGGTCCTTGGGAAAGGCTCAGTGGGTGGACAAAAAAAGTTCAAATCCAGTCAAGACATCTGGATGACTGTGCAACAAACCATAACAATAACTGAACACCGTCGGCATTGACCCAGTCCCCATCCGTCAATTGCAAAAGGCAGCTTGCCTTTGGAACAATTGGTATCCTGCAAAGTTATCTTTAATGTTATTAAACATCTGCCTACCCCAGATCCTTGGGAAGGGCTCAATAGGTGGAGAAAACGGCCAAATCCAGTCTAAACATCTGGCTGACTGTGCAAGGAACTGTAATATTAATAATATCATCAGGGTTTGACAAAATCCCCATCGGTCAAGTGCAAAAGGCAGCTGGACTCGGAACGGCTGACATGTGAGGAGAGCTTTAACAACATCAAACAACCACATCTGTCTATGGAGGCTGTATTAAAATGCCAAATCCAGTCTGAACATCTGGCCGAGTGTGCGACAAACCACTAATAATAGTAATAATAATCCACAAGGCATTTTAATTCTCCCATGTGCAGGACACGTAATCCGAAACTGGAGAAGGGTAGATCATAGTAGATATAATCAGCTAAGTGTCGGTGTCACGTTGTGCGTTACACAGGGGGGGGGGGGAAGGAAGACGCAGAATGAAAAAAAAAACCCTTGGGTATAATATGTTCCCAATCGCTTAATTGGAAATGCTGATCACGAAGTACCTAGGAATCCAGAACAAGGTGGACTCAGCCAAGCTCATCCAGGTTCAATTCCATCAGATGAAAGTCCCAATGTGGCTTGGAGGCGTGAGAAACGATCCTTCGTGGCTTGCAAGCCAGCGTTTGAGGCTTAACCAAGTGCATTTCCAAAGGGTTGGGCCACATCACATTAAGGCCAACAGTCTCGTCAAGAGATTCCCAGCCAGAAAATTGGAAGGAACTCCTTGGTTTCAGTTAATTTTAGCCATGACTGATGTACTGGCAGACACTTTGGGCATCGTGGTGTTGCTGATCCCAGAAAACATCAAATCTCTGCTTCTTCAGCCATGGTCAAGGTTCATCTCCTAGAAGAACGTCATCCGTTGGGCTGAACCACCATCTCAGCTCCCAAGAAGGTTAGTAAACAATCTTGCTGGATCGACGACTTTTTCTGCCAACTGGCACCCAGCGTGCTAACTCTTTTTTTTACTGGCGCCGCCAGAGATACGTCTGGATGGAGTTGGCAGGGATTTGAGTTAAAATAAGACCAACCGAGTCAGTAAGTCCGAAGGTGACGTTGAACGAAGACCTGCGGAGAAAAGAGGTGGAAAAAGAAGGGGAGGAGGAAAAGATGGGAAAGAGGAGAGGAGCAAAAAAAGAGGGAAAGAACAAGAAAAGGAGAAGGGGAAAGAGAGGAGAAACAGAAGCAGAAACACAGTCACAAAGCAGTGGAGAAACAGACCCACAACTGTCACTTTTTTCTTCTTCTTTTACGTCCAACATACTCATCACGACGTTTCTCTGCTCCGAATTCCTGCGGGGTTTCTAAAGAGAATTTTCTCTCCCAGATTTCTGGGTGGCAAGAGGCTTTGATACCTAGTTTGGTGTGAAAAGCTACAGCCAGATTCAGACCACTAAAATGGGCTCATTATTAAATTTATATGCCGCCCCCGGCAGTCAACACAGTCATGGCAAGAAGTGATCACAACTCAAATCGAGATGGCAGACACACTTTTTTGTTCACGCGACATGCTAACTTTGTGGCGTGAGCCTTGATAGCCTGCGTTGGAGGAGAAGGTGTTTGATGGGGGGGGGGAAGCCTTCTTGAGAACTAGAAACTTCGCTGTTTGAAAGCATCGCCCTTCAGAATACCGACACTCACCGGTTAAGGACCACCACCACTGCCGATCCATCGGGGCGAAGCACCGCAACATGTTCCAGGTTACAACTAAAGTAAGGTTGAACCACCGTCAGCCCAACGCGCTGAGATCCTTCAAGGATGAACTTGCTAAGAGGGGAAAAAAAGGAGGCCATGATGGAGAGATCCCAATGCAAGGATCTACCCTGGTTTGGAAATCCTGAGCTTAAGGTTGGCTGGTTGAGTTTAAGGTTGATTGATTGAGTTTAAGGTTGGCCAGTTGAATTTAAGTTGACCCACTGAGTTTAAGGTTGGTTGGTTGAGTTTAAGGTTAGTTGGTTGAACTTAAGCTTGACCAGTTGAGCTTAAGATTGGCTCATAGAGCTTAGTTGATTGTGCTTAAGGTTAATTGGTTGAGCTTAAGGTTAATCGGTTGAACTTAAGGTTAATCCGTTGAGCTTAAGGTCAATCGGCTGAACTTAAAGTCAATTGGCTGAGCTTAAGGTTAATCGGTTGAGCTTAAGGTCAATCGGCTGAACTTAAGGTCAATTGGCTAACCTTAAGGTTAATCGGTTGAGCTTAAAGTTAATCGGTTGAGCTTAAGGTTAATCGGTTGAACTTAAGGTTAATCGGTTGAGCTTAAGGTCAATCGGCTGAACTTAAAGTCAATTGGCTGAGCTTAAAGTTAATCAGTTGAGCTTAAAGTTAATTGGTTGAGCTTAAGGTTAATCGGTTGAGCTTAAGGTTGACCAGTTAAGGTTAGTAAGTTGAACAAGGTCAACTGGATCAGGCTTAAGGTGGGCTGGTTGAGCTTAAGGTTGGCTAGTTGGGCCTAAGATTAGTCAGTTGAGTTTATGGTTAGATGGCTGAGCTTAGATTGCCAGTTGAGCTTAAGGTCAGCTGGTTGATCTTAAGATCGGCTGGCTGAGCTAAAGGTTAGCCGATTGACCTTGAACTTCCATTGAGCATCTATGATTGAGGGTGGTCTTAAACCTAATAGACCCCTAAAGTAACCCTCCCCCAGAATCCTTAAAGAGGGTCCTTTCTGCCCCATCCATCATTTCATCCCAACTGGATTTCACCCAATTTAGACCGAATTGTCACGAGGCGGAGACGCCTCTCCCGTTGTTGCATTTCTCCCTTGGTGGGTCTTCTACAGATCCAAGAGGACCAGCTTCTTATTTGAAGCTTCATCGCTACGCCTAACGCCCGGAGGTCACTCCTTTGGGGCTCAAGGGCCACGGGCCCCCACCCCTGCCCGGGGGTTCCACCTGAAGTGGCCCAAGTGGTAGAACATGGGCTGCTTGTAGAAGATGTCGCCAGTGGGGTCGACAATGATCGGACTATCCACGAAGTTCTTCACCCAGTTGGGTCCCCCTTGTAAATCCAGGGCCAGGTTCCAGTCGATCCAACCGACCACGTGGTGATTCAGGTTCTAGAGAGAAGAGAAGGAAGGAATCAGGGTCTCTCTCCCTCCATTCTTTTCTCTCCCTTTCCCCTACAATCCTTCCTGACTCCCTCTTTCCCTTCCTTCCTCCATCCCTCCCTCCCTTCTCCCTCCTTCCTTCTTTTCCCCTTCCCTTCCAATTCTCATTCCTCCCTCCCTCCCCTCATCTTCTCTTTGCTACCCTTTCCCTTTCTTTCTTCCATTGTACTCTGATCCTTCCCTTCTTTTCCACCCATCGCCTCTGTCTCTTTTTTTCTCTCCTCCCTCCCATTCTCCCTCCCCCTCCCTCTTTTCTTTCTGCTCTTCCTTCTTTCCATTGTCCCTTCCATCCCTTCTCTTCCTCCCACTGCCTCTTTCTTTTCTCCTTCCTTCCCTCCCTCTCCTTGCCTTTCCTTCCTCTTTCTTTCTTTTCTTTCTTTCTCCCTTCCTTTCTTTTCTTCCTTCCCTCCCTCTCCTCGCCTTTTCTTCCTTCTTTCTCTCCCTCTCCTTGCCTTTCCTTTCTCTTTCTTTTTTTCTTTTTCTTTTTCTTTCTTTCTCCCTTCCTTTCTTTTCTTCCTTCCCTCTCCTCTCCTTCCGTCCTTCTCTCTCTCTCCTTGCCTTGCCTTTCTTTCTTTCCTTCCTTCCTTCTTTCCTTCTTTCTTTCTTTCCTTCTCTCCCTCCCTCTCCTTGCCTTTCCTTCCTTCCTTCTCTCCCTCTCCTTGCCTTTCCTTCCTCTTTCTTTCCTTTCTTTTTCTTTTTCTTTCTTTCTTTTTTCTTTCTCCCTTCCTTTTCTTCCTTCCTTCCCTCCCTCCCTCTCCTCTCCTTGCCTTTCCTTCCTTCCTTCCTCCCTTCTGTCCTCCCCTCTCTCTCTCTACTTGCCTTCCCTCCCTCTTCTTGCCTTTCCTTCCTTCTTTCCTTTTTTCTTTCTTTCCTTCCTTCCCTTCCTTCCATCCTTTCCTCCCTCTCTCCTTGCCTTTCCTTCCTTCCTCCCCTCCCCATCCTTTCTCTTCCCTCCCTGCCCTTCTTCCTCAGCTCAAGCCCCGCTCTCTTCCACACACCCAGCATCCTACCTCCAAGATGCTGTGGCTGTAGTCCTCCCCTCGGTCCCAGGACCCGAGGATAACATCCCGTTCCCAAAAGAAAGACCCGGCACAGGCTTCGGTGGCAATCAGAAAGTAGTCGGGGAAGATACGGTGGGTGGCGTCCACCGTGTCCTTCACGGGGCTGATGAAATCCATGTACCAGTGGAGGCCGATGCCGTGAATGTAGCGGTAGGCTTGACTGTCACCGCCCAACACCTTGACGGGAAAAAGGGCAGGGTGGGTCATCACACAGCTGGGAAGCCCCAACGGATGAGTGTTGACTTTACAGCATCAGAGTCAGGAGGGAATGCAGGCCAAGCCCTGGAGACCTGCAGGAATCCCTACATCAACCCAGTTAGAAGTGTTTTTCAACTTTGGCAAGTTGGTGGACTTCGACTCCCAGAATCCCTCAGCCAGCCTGCTTTAAGACGGGTGGACTTCAACTCCCAGAATTCCCTAGCCAGCAAATTTTAAGAGGGGTGGACTTCAACTCCCAGAATCCCCCAGCCAGCATGCTTTAAGACAAATGGACTTAAACACCCAGAATTCCCCAACCAGCATACTAGCTGGAGAATTCTGGGACTTGAAGTCCCTCCATCTTCCACTTGTCAAGGGGGAATCTGTTTGAAAACCTCACATTCTTACTCTTACGAAGCTTGAAAACCTAAGGCCCGTTTGGCTGTTGGACAGGAGACCACCAAGAGATCCCCAAAACATCACCTTCCCGATTGTGACCTAGAGCCTTAACCGAAAGAAGCCGTGCCAGATAATCTTTCAAAATGAAGGCGTCAAGGAAATGTGCCAATAAAATTAAGCTAGAACATAGCGTACCTTTCCTAATGGATTTATCCGCCCTCTTCCTGTTCCAAAAGTCTTATGTTCTAGGACAATTAATTTTAATTGTGTTTTTCACACGTCCCCCTCCGTATTTCATTTTGATTTTTCTGCTCATTAGCATGTGGTCGGCGTTACAGACGCCTTAAATTTTGCTCAATAATTTCAGACCGGAAATCAAAGCTCTTCCTATTTTTTTGCTGGGATTTGTTTAACCTCTCTGCGAGTCTACACTGCAGGGCAAGTTGTAAGCAAAGACCTTGAAATTCACCTTGAAATCTCTGCTGGTCCATTTTTTTGATCAGATATTCATTCTATGGGGAGACTCAGGATATCCAGGGGGGGGGGGGGAAATCAGAATTTTTATAACTTCCAGTAATTCTGCATTCTCAGCTTTCAAGAAAACCCAGAAGTTAATTTCACCTGTTGTTTTTTTTTGCTTGCTATAGAATTCTGGCACCGTCTAGCTAGCTCTTTCCAACTCACCTTCCGAGCCTTAAGGACTAGCGGCTTGGTTTGTTAAAAAATAATTAAAAAAGAAAAAAAAAGTTAAACGAAAAGGAAGAAGGGATGGGAACCCAGAAGGGTGGGGGACCCAACCCCTCTTTTTAGATCCAGTTTTGAAATGTTAAGCCCCCCTCCCACTCACCACTTTTGCCCACTTAGGGAGATGCATTCGGTTGTCATCGAGAGTAATTAGACGAACTTCCTTGTGCGAACTTCGGGCCAGGGCAGGGCCGAGGTCCAGAGCAATGAAATCACGCTGCGATTCTGCGCTGAACCCCAAAGTCTGGAAAGGATAATTTTTCACAAATCCGGAGGAAGGCTCGTTTTGAGCGGTGATGGCCCAGAAGGTTAAATTCTGCTCGGCGTACGCATCGAGAAATCTGGGCCAAGGGAAACAAGACACCGTGGTTCACATTTAAACCGGCAAGAACGATCTGATATCAGCTCTTGGGTGTTAACCATCCAAAATCTTTTTTTTTTTTT
>NW_015390971.1:16596-30814 GCF_001527695.2 Protobothrops mucrosquamatus | reverse complement strand
TGACGACGTCTGCGAGCATCAATTAGCTCATCCAGGTGTGAGCCTTCCGAATCTGACTCCTGCTCCTCACACAGCTGAGCTTCATCAGAAACACGACTGGAGGGGCCAGGCTCTTCATCAAGCCGTGAGTCTTGTAATTCATCAGAGCCTCCCTCTGACCCTGATGGCCCCTCAACGGCCTCCTCCACCTCCTCCTCAGTTTCCTCAGACTCAGCTGTTGGGAACACAGGCTGGCACGGAATCACAACAATAGCAACCACCCGGTAGCACATAAAATCACCTGCATCCGGACGCTATTTAAACAGGTTAATTCCCATTGTAGCACGGGCAGAGCTAAAGCCGAGGAGAAAAAACATCTTCATCACATCCTCATGCGCAATGGCTATCCCATGGGGTTTTTGAGACAGCATAGTAGACCACATCGAAATCATAGAGACTCACGCTCCAATGTGACAGCAATGCCGGCCACACGAACAAGCCTCCCTTACATTCATGGTGTCTCCGAGGCCACGGCACGGCTGTTGGCCCCCTACAATGTGAGCGTTGCCCATAGGCCTGAGCACACCCTTAGGTCCAAGGTCATGCATCCAAAAGAACCGCTCCCCAACGGTCAAAGATCATCTGTGGTTTACAGAATTAATTGCAAGGACTGTGCAAGCAATTACGTTGGGGAAACTACTAAAAGACTGAGGACCAGGGTTCATGAACATGAACTGGCTATTAGAAGGCAGGAGCAATGCTCACAAGTGTGGGCCCATATGTCCAGCTCTGGCCACACTTTCGATCTAGCTAACGCAGAGGTTATAGCTCGTGAGACTACCAAGGGTGGCCATCTACTAAGGAAGCCTGGCTCTCTAATGAAAATTCCATCAACCGGCATATAGATCTTCTGCCGGCCTACCAGACTCTTAGGAGATGGGAAAAACAGCACCACGGCCTGCTGAGAAGACATTTAACTCTTCCTTGGCAATATTGGGGCGGTAGAATGATGGATGAGACGGGCACGACCTCTAAGGAAGAAGATGACAGTGTTTTACACAATTGGGATGATGGCTCTATAGGTGGTGGGACGACCACGACTCCCATGGACCGAGATGATGGATCAAACAGCCCTAAGCCAAGGATGGAAGTGCTGAGGCGATCTGGAAGGAAGGGGAGGGAGGGGGAAGACAGAGAGCAGGAATGCCGGAACAGCTGCTTGTTGCAGGACTGGGGCAGAGGAATTATGACAACGGCCTTGGGGGTGGGGGAGGATAATGGCCCTGGGAGGGAGGGGGACTGGGCGCAGGGACGGATTGACAGCCACCCTCCAAGTGCTTGTACACGCTCTAAAAGAGCACTTGAGGATCGTAAAACAACCAGTGGAGTCAAAGACAGTTTGCCTGATGCAGAACAACTCTGCGCGATAGGGATTAACACAATCAACGGGCCGATGACGCGCTCAAGGAGCCGGGCGCAGAGGCAGGAGGCTATATGAGCTGCCTTCCTGATCTCCTGCTATTCTAACTCTGATGACGCCGGCAGTTTTTGGCCGGATGAAAGCTTAGTGACTCTTCTTAACCACAGGCTTGTTTATATTAAACAGGCTTGTTTATTTTATCCTGGTGTTCGTTTTTTCTTTTATTTGTTAACATAATGCCCAGGATTCGCATTTTTAGTATTTTAAAAGACAATGTATATATGTATATATGTATGTATATGTATGTATAAGTATATGTATATATATGTATATATATGTATATATAAGTATATATACATATACATATATGTATATGTATATATAAAATTATCCTAAAAATGCGAGTCTTGGGTATATTCATGATAAAACTAGAAACACGGATCACCAAGGCTAAAAAATTATTAAAACTGAGCTTTCGTCAGCCCCTGCTTACGTTGTCAGAGTGTAAGCCAGGAATGGGAGGCACGTTCTTATACTCTCTGTGAATTATTCGTGTGCGCATGGTCTGACTGGGTCTGTGCACCACTCTGATGTTATGTGCCAATAGTATTCGTGCCGCTGTTTCCGAGACGCCATGGATGTAGGGGAGTGTGGCCCAGGTGGTAATTGTTCTTTCATCTGCAATCCGTGATGTTCGTTGTTGGTGGCAATGTCGGATGAAATCGATAGAATATCCATTATCTGTGCATACCTGATAAAGGTATGCATACTCCTTGGATTTTTCTGTTGCTGTACTGCAATGTGTATTAATTCTATTGAAAAGTGTGCGGATGCAGCTAATTTTGTTGGCGGTGGGGTGATTGCTGTCGTGGAGGATTCTGTCGGTATGTGTGGTTTTGTGGTAGACGCTGGTGGTGAGCGTGCCATCATGCTCACAACAAATCAGTATGTCGAGGAAGGGTAGGGTGTTATTCACGTCCTCCTCTGCCGTGAACTGGCTATCAGGATAGACGAAGTTGAGCTTCTCCATGAAACCAGTTTTATCATGGCGCTTGATGACGACAAACGTGTCGTCAACATACCTAGCCCAAAATTTGGGCTTATAGTCGTTCATCGCTATGAGTTCTAAATTCTGCAAGACCACTTCGGCAATTATTCCAGAGATGGGAGATCCCATTGGTGTGCCCTTGATCTGTTCATACGTGGAGCCGCTAAACGTAAAATATGTTCTCAGGCAAAAGTTGAGGAATTGTATATAATCTTCTGAGTTCGGTGAACCAGGGAACTGTGGTTCCTCATCCTGCAGTAACTTTCTCATGACCGACACAACCAGTTCTTGGGGAATGGATGTAAACAATGATATCACGTCAAAAGACACCATGATCTCATCATCTTCTATCGTCAGCGTTTTTAACCTTTGTAAAAAGTCTTCAGCCAATTTCACAGTGGTAGAGGTGTCTTGAACCAGGTGTTGGATTCGTATACTCAGCCACTTTGCTAGCCCAAATGTTGGGGTGCCTCTGAATGATACAATAGGTCACAGTGGGACCCCTGTTTTATGAATTTTGGATAGTCCATAAATGCATGCAGTGGCTGAGTCCCTGGGTCGGATCATTTTTAAGTCCTCCTCATAAATCTTCCCCTGCCTGTTGAGTCTGTTGGCCGCCTTATTGATTTGATTCCTGAGTGTTGTCATAGGATCTTTGTTGACAACTCGGTAGGAGTTCTCATCACTGAGTAAGGTCTGGATTTTCTGGTTATACTACAGTCTGTCCATAACCACAGTAGCTCTACCTTTGTCGGCTGGCAGAATCACGATTGAGCTGTCCCTACGTAATTCTTGGAGGGCCATCTCTTCTGATCTTAACAAGGTGTAACTCCGTCTCTGGTTAATAAGGAGTCCTGTTAGGCGCTGCCTGATGGAGTTCTTTGTATCCTCATTGGTTTCAATTCTGAAAATTGCTGACTCCAGGGCTGCCGCAAAGTCAATGGGTTTGGCATCCATTGAGTTGAAACCAGCATCCCGTTGCAGAACTGAAACCTGTCCCTCAGTGAGCGTTTTGGATGATAAATTATGCACCAATGTCTTTTTGCTCATTCAGTTATCTATGATTGCTAGAGTCTCCATTTTACGTTTTAATATATCACTTTTGCTCTGGTGTGCTTTGAATCAGAGTTAAGGGATTAGATGACTAGACCTATTGAATAGAATGTCTAAAGATTAAATATATTCTTAACTATGATTAAAAAGAATAAGAAATTTGAGAAAATAAATACATATTAACCTAGGAGGGATATATATTCTAAGTAGTATGTTATTTCTTATGTTCCGTTACTCCTGCTTTCTTTTCTTCTTTTTTATTTTTTATTTCTTTTTCGTTCTTCTTTTCCCCTTTCTTTTTACTCTTTTATCTATTACTTAAGAAACGTAAAAATGTGAGATGGCTTATATGGAAAAAATAGAATTAAGTCTGTCAATGTAAATGTAACTAATCGCTCAGAAAACCTTTACCAGTAAGAATATTTAGAATTTGGCGGGAGAAATAAACTAAAATAAGGATTTAACAGGATCAATGATAAGGCAATCTAAATGACTGAAAAGAGCTGTGGTGTTGCCGGGGCTCTGCTGAGTGCCCAGGATCCACGCCAGGCTCCAGCTGATTGGTGCACGGCTCCAGCTGACTGGGGCTACCAGAAGCTGCACACAGCCTGGAGAAAGGAGTCAGTTGCAGCTACACCGAAGAAAAAAGGAGGAGGATGAGAGAGGAGAGGATATAAAATAGACATGCCCCCGGGGTGTTTACATTTGGCCCGGGCCACCCTGGAGACAGCAAGGGGCTGGCCCACCCCAGCTCGCAATCAAAGGAAAACCCTGAATCCAGTGGGACAGAAGGCAGCCCAGCCACCTGCCTCTCCGGTTCCTTCTCCTCGCCCCCTCGGCACAGACGAAGTCGCTGCTCCTCGCCATAGCTGGGGCTGGACTTGCAAGTACCTCCGTCCACTTCATCCTGCAAAGCGGCGCTCACCCGGCGCTCCAGCTCGCTGCCATGCCAGCAGCCCCGACTAAAGGCCGAGTGCTCCAGCCTTGCTCTGCCAAGGAAGGGGGCGACAGCCGAGACTACAGAAGATTTGCAGCTTGTTAGGGGTGCTCAGAGGCTGCCAAAGTTTACTCCGGAATTTCGGGGATGGAAAGCGGATGGGCAGTGCCACGTTTGCAGGCCTGGCGGCACCTGCTGGAAAGCCTCCTGCTTCCCCCTCCCTGCAGCTACCTCCTTCGGAGCCTTCCTGATGCCGACGGGCCTGCCGGCATAGGTCCACTCACTTCATCCTGCAAAGCGCGGCTCACCCGGCACTCTCACATGCCGCCATGCCAGCAGGCCCATCTGCTTTCCAACCCTGAAATTCTGGAGTAAAGTTGGGTAGCCTCTGAGTGCCCCTGACAAGCTGCAAATCATCTGTAGTCTTGGCTGCTGCCGCCTTCCTTAGCTGGGTGAGGCTGGAGCGCTCGGCCTTTATTCGGGGCTGCCAGCATGGCGGCGGGAGGGAGCGCTGGGTGAGCGCCGCTTTGCAAGACAAAGTAGATGGAGGTTCTTGAAAGTCACGCCCCAGCTATGGCGAGGAGCAGCAACTGCGTCTGTGCCCTGGGGCTGAGAAGGAACCGGAGGGGCGCGGTGGCTGGGCTGCCTTCTGGCCCGCTGTATTTGGGGTTTTCCTTTGATTGGGGGCATATGGCCTGACCCTGGCCAAAATGCAAATCCCTCTATAAGCAGGCTGTCATGGTTCTGACAGATGAAACTCTTCAAAAGAACCTCCAGGCATTGTTTACCCTAAAGAATCTTTATTTTGAGTAGCATAACATCGGCACTGCATAATCGAAGCCAAAAACTGAATTCCCCTCCCCTGAGCACATAGTATCAAAGCACAATTCCCTCCTCCAATTAACTGTCATAAATCACATTCCCCAATTAGCTTGAAGTGTGGGCTTCCTCTCCAGTTCTCCAGCCCGCCAATTCCTTATCAGCTCTGGTTACAATAACTTTGTTTCTCACGCTAGGTTTGGTGTTGTTATGTCTAGCTGGTCTCTCGTTCACATTCCCCCTCCCAGCATCATCTAACTCTAAAAGCAAAAGGTAAAAGATGGCTACATTCCCATCTGTTGTCAATGCAAAACCATCCGATGTTAGCAGCGTTGACATCCACCCCCCCCTTACAAAAAGGATAAATCCTGTAATATAAACAAAAGCACAGGTTAGGGATTGCCTCTCGGTTTGTTAGGGTGTTTCTTATAAAACCTAGTAATGAGTCTATCAGCTTTCACATCGCTAGACTTCACCCAAGTGGCTTCAGACAACGTATATCCCTTCCATTGTACTAAATACTGCAATTTCCCTTTAAAAATTCTAGAATCAAGAATACACTTTACTTCATAGTGAGTCTGTCCTGCCACCACGAGGGGTCCGGGTGCCTTCTTAGGGGGAGGTCTTAAAGTGAAACCCTGATAAGGTTTCAACAGGCTGCAATGGAAAACAGGGTGAATTTTTCCTAAGAGCTTAGGGAATTTTAATTCCACTGTGACTGGATTAATGATCTTTACAATGGGGAAAGGTCCCAAGAACTTCAGTCCTAACTCCTTACTGGGTAATTTGAGCCGTAAATATTTAGTCGACAGATAAACCTTTTCCCCAACTTGGAATGTTCTTTGAGGAGCCCTTTTTTATCCACCTGCTTTTTATATGTCTTGGACGCCTTTTTTAAAGCAGTTTTCGTGGTTTTCCAAGCTTCTTCCCACCCCTTCACCCATTGATCAAGTGTCTGGGAAGCGGAGGGCGCCTGGGGGTATTCGGGTATCGGGTTGAACTCTTTTCCTGTGGCCACTTTAAAAAGCGTGAAGCCAGTGCTGCTGTGAAGCCAGTGCTGGCGTGAAGCCAGTGCTGCAGTTGGTAGCTGACATAGCATCTGAGATATTGCTCCACCACTGAGTTCGCGGATTCAGCCCCCCCATTAGTAGATGGATGAAAAGCAGATGATAGACCTTGAGATGAACCAAATAGTTTAAAGAAACTTCTTCAAAACTTAGCTGTGAACTGCACCCCCCCTGTCCGAGATTATTCATTTAGGTGTGCCATGCAGCCAGTAGATGTGTCTCAAAAACATTTTGGTCAGTCGTTGGGCAGATGGAAGCCCTTTGCAGGCGATGAAATGAGCCTGCTTTGAGAACAGATCTATCACAGTCCAGATGACTGTATTTCCTCTACTTTCAGGTAGATCTACTATAAAATCCATAGCAATTTCTTCCCATGGTTGGGAAGGGTCTGCCACCAGTTGCAACAACCCAGGGGGTTTCCCTGGAATTCTTTTCATGGTGGCACATACAGCTCAACTCCTGACATAGCTTTCCACATCCCGTTTCAATCCCGGCCACCAGAATTATCTTGTTTTATTTTCTTTGCCCCAGGGTCATCAGGATTAGGGGCTCTTGAAGGTGGGACTCTGTGTGGCGTCAATAACAATAATAACAATAACAACAATAACAATAACAATAATAACACCACCACCACTGACAACGACGACGACGACGACGACAACAACAACAACAACAACAATAATAATAATAATAATAATAATAATAATAATAATAATAATAATAAAGTTGTAAGGGACTTTGGAGGTCATCTAGTCCAACCCCCTGCTCCGGAAGGAAACCCTATACCATTTCAGACAAATGGCTGTCCAGCATCTTCTTAAAAACTTCCAGTGTTGGAGCATTCACCGCTTCTGGAGGCAGGTTGTTCCACTGGTTAATTGTTCTAACTGTCAGGAAGTTTCTCCTTAGTTCTAGGTTGCTTCTCTCCTTGATTAGTTTCCTTCTTGTCCTGCCTTCAGGCGCTTTGGAAAATAGCTTCACTCCCTCTTCTTTGTGGCAGCCCCTGAGATATTGGAACACTGCTATCATGTCACCCCTCGTCCTTCTCTTCACTAAACTAGACATACCCAATTCCAGCAGCCGTTCCTTATATGCTTTAGCCTCCAGTTCCCTAATCATCTTTGTTGCTCTTCTCTGTACTCTTTCTAGAGTCTCAACATCTTTTTTACATCATGGTGACCAAAACTGGATGCAGTATTCAAAGTGTGGCCTTACCAGGGCATGTTAAAGTGGTATTAATACTTCACGTGATCTTGATTCTATCCCTCTGTTAATGCAGCCTAGCACTGTGTTGGCCTTTTTGGCAGCTGCAGCACACTGCTGGGTCATATTTAAGTGATTGTCCACTAGGACTCCGAGGTCCCTCACACAGTTACTACTATTGAGCAAGGTACCACCTATACTATACCTGTACATTTGGTTTTTCTTGCCTAAATGTAGAACCTTACTTTTTTCACCATTGAATTTCATTTTGTTAGATAGTGCCCAGTGTTCAGGTCTGTCCAGATCCTCCTGTATCTTAAGCCTGTCTTCTGGAGTGTTGGCTATTCCTGCCAGCTTGGTGTCGTCTGCAAATTTGATGAGTTCCCCATCTATCCCGTCGTCCAAATCGTTGATGAAAATGTTGAAGAGCACTGGGCCCAGAACAGAGCCCTGGGGCACCCCACTACACACTTCCCTCCATATAGATGCGGTTCCATTGAGGACCACACGCTGAATATGGCCGGTCAGCCAGTTATGGATCCATCTGGTGGTGATGCTGTCTAACCCACATTTTTCTATCTTATCAAGTAGTAGGTTGTGATCTACTTTATCAAATGCCTTACTGAAGTCCAAGTAAATTATATCCACAGCATTCCTCTGGTCCACTAATTTTGTCACTTGGTCAAAGAATGCAATAAGATTTTTCTGGCATGATCTGTTTTTGACAAACCCATGTTGGGTTTTAGTAATGACTTTGTTTGCCTCTAGGTGTTCGCTGATTCGTTGTTTGATTATCTTTTCCATAATCTTCCCTGGTATTGAGGTCAGGCTGATAGGTCTGTAATTTCCTGGGTCCATTTTTTTTTCCTTTTTTGAAGATGGGAACTACATCAGCTCTTTTCCAGTCCTCCGGTAGTTCCCCAGTGCTCCAGGATCTTTGAAAAATATAGTTCAATGGTTCTGAGTTGAGAAGCTTTTTGTGGATTGGAGATAATTGCCTCATTAACCTCTTCACGCTGGCTTTTGTATTGGGGCAGTCTGGATAGAGCATCAGCTAAGAAGTTCTTTCCTCCCGGTATGTACTTTAGAGTGAAGTTAAAACGGTTAAAGTACTGCGCCCATCGCACTTGTTTTGGGGAGAATTTGTGGGGAGTTTTCAGTGCTTCTAGATTTTTGTGATCAGTCCATACCTCAAAAGGCACCTTGTTCCCTTCTAGATAGTGTCTCCAGTTTAATAGAGCCCAACAGATTTCGAAGGCTTCCTTTTCCCACACAGCCCATCTCCTCTCGCACTCAGTGAATTTTTTCAAGGTGTAGGCACAAGGTTGTAAGGTCCCACTCTGGTTCTTTTGTAGTATTACAGCTCCGATGGCCACATCGCTGGCATCGGCTTGAATTATAAAGGGCTGCCCTGGGCAGGGATGCTTTAGGACTGGTTCAACAGCAAATAGTCTTTTTAGGTTCTCAAAAGCAGTCTGACAGTTCATAGTCCATGCTAGTGGTTGGCCCGGTCATGGCTTTTTCCCCCCTTTGCCTGTTTTTAGTAATTCAATGAGGGGTAGGGCAATTTCGGCAAAGGAGGGGATGAATTGACGGTAGAAGTTGGCGAATTCTAGGAAGCTCTGGAGCTGTTTGCGAGTCTTTGGAGGCTGCCATTCAATTACAGCTTTCACTTTGGTCAGGTCCATTTCAATGCCCTCTCTGGAAATTCTGTAGCCAAGATAATCCAATCGGGTCTGGTGAAACTCACATTTTGATAGTTTGGCATAAAGTTTGGCATTCAACAGTTTTTTTAACACTTCTCTTACTAGTTTTACTTGGTCAGTCATATTCATGATGTATATCAGGATGTCATCAAGATACACCAGAACCCCTTTGTATAAATGGTCATGTAGAACCTGATTAATCAGCTGCATGAAGACAGCTGGGGCCCCCTGTAATCCAAACGGCATGACTTTAAATTGATAGCTCCCCATGGGACAGTTAAAAGCAGTCTTCCACTCATCTCCCTCCTTTATCCTCACCCGGTAATACGCCTCTCTCAGGTCTAACTTAGTGAAGACACTCCCCTTGGCCAGGTGGGTAAGTCCTTCAGGAGGGGGAGGGGGTGTTTATTTTTCACATTCACATCGTTCAGACCCTTATAATCCACACAGAGACAAAGCGACCTGTCTTTTTTTTCTTTAAACAACACCGGGACTCCCACAGTAGACTTGGCCCGTTCAATGAATCCCCTCTCTAGGTTTTTGTCCACATATCACTGCATCTCCTCCATTTCAAGCGGGGACATAGCATACATCCTCGGTCGTGGGAGTTTGGCTCCCGGTAATAGTTCGATGGAGCAATTATTGGGTCGGTGGGGAGACAGGGTGTCGCATTCTTTCTCACTAAATGCCTCCGCTAGGTCCCAGTATTTGCTGGGGATGAGTGGTTCACCTGGTTGCGATAAGGCAGCCATGTGCACTAACTCATTGAGTGGGCTTAAATTCTCCTGTAACGTCCATTGAGTTAGTGGGGGGCTTGGGTCCTATAGGTAGCCTTACAGTCCTCATTCCCTTCTCCCACCAGATAAATGGTTTCCATTTCTCCAACCAGGCTAGCCCTAGGATCACAGCCTCAGTCATTTTTGAAGCCACCATGAAACGAATGAACTCCCAGTGCTCACCTATTTCTAAGTGTAGGGGTTCGGTCAATTGCGTGACTAAAGTTCCTCCTTAGGGAGCCATCGGCTTGCTCAAACCTCATGGGTTTGGAGAGCAGCTTTGCTCATATTCCCATTTTCAGGGCAAGTGACAAGCTAATAACGCACCGGGAGCATCCGGAGTCAACTAGTAGTTTTAAATCTACCTGTGCCCCCATCTTAGGAATTATGAGTTTGGCAGGTAGTGAAAAAGGTGGGACATGTCGACTCATAATCGGGTCATTCTCTCCCTCGTCGTTGCTGTCGTAGGAAGGTAGAACGACGGCAGGTCTGGCTTGGGTCTCGGCACTCCTGTGTGGGGGACATGACTTGAGCAACAGGTTTCTGTACAATCCAGTTGGATTTCTCTTTCATTGGCTGCTGGGTTGGTTTCTTCCTCGCTGGTGGTCCTGGTCTATTCTGCTGCTGGGGGTAAGGGACTGGGCAATTCGCTGCTTGGTGTCCCTGCTGTCCACATCTGAAGCACTTGATTGACGGCCCAGCAGGTGGTTTGGGATTCTCTGCAGCCGTAGCAGTTGGAGGCTTTTTGGGGGGGGATGGCTGTCGCTTGGGTTGATTTGGCCTCGACTCGGCTTCCTGGGGGGGGGTGGCTTCTGATAGTAGGCAAGCTGAACATCTAGTCTTACTGCTGCCTGGTACCACTCTTGCAGCTGATCTGGGACTGCTCGATAAATACAAGCCTGGGAGAGGTGGTCGTCTAGTCCCTCCCTGAAGTGATGGACCAGGGATTGCTCGGGCCACCTCTTTATTCGGCCGGCTATCTTGCGAAACTATTGTACATAGTCCAGTGCAGGCCTGCCGGCTTGTTTTATTTTGTGGATTTGCTCCTCCGCTTTGAGGGCAATAGATGGGTCCTTGAACCTTGCTCTCAGTCCTAGGAGGAAGAGATGGGGGTCTTCTAACTCGGGTGCTTGCTCGTTATATAAATTGTTCAGCCACTCGGATGCTTCTCCTTCTCAGCTGGATGCAATCACGTCGACCCTAGCAGCTGGGTTCGGATAGAAATAGGCACAGCGGTTCAAGTGAGAGCACACCTGATTGAGGAAAAAGATCAGCTTCTCCAGGTCCCCATCGAAGGTGGCTCTAAGAGGTGGTGCCATCAGTGGTTGCTGGCCCCCCACTGTGGGTGTTGCATCCCCAACTGTTGCTGGCCCCCCATGGTTGCTGCCATATTCCCAGTTGCTGCAAGCCTCCTAATGGTTGTTACACGCCCGAGGGCTGTTGCCACCCCCTGCTGTTGTTGCATAGCCGGTGGCTGTGGCACTCCCAATTGTTGTACGACCCCCACCAATCTCAGCGACTGCTGTAATGGCACCCCCAGCTGCTGCGGGCCTCCCAGTGGTTGCTGCATGGGTGGGGGTTGCTGCCATCCCCACTGCTGTTGGCCTGCGAGGGTTTGTGGCACCCCCAATTGCTGCAGGTCACCCTGCGACCCTGGAGGTGCTTGTTGCTGGATCCCCAGCGGTTGTGGGGTCCCCAGCAGTTGTTGCACATTTGGGGGCAACTGCCAATCCCATTGCTGCTGCAGCGCTCCCAGCAGTTGCTGACCCCTTATGCAATCCCAGGCCACATTCTGGAGGTAAGAGGATGTAGTAACAGGAGAGAGCTGCAAAATTGATTCATTATTTATTCTTGTCTTTAGCAGCAATAACTATGTTCTTTGACAACTTTGCTAGCAACCTGCAGGCTTTGAACTTTCCTTTCGCCCTTGGGGAAAGAATTCAGGAGTGCTAGATTTATTTTTCCTGCTAATTATAGTATACTTTGTGGTTTTTTTAAGGAGCTTATGAGAAAAACATGTGTCTGAAAGTTAAAGGATGTATGGATTGAGTTGTGAGACAGGGAAGGGAAGTACATGGACTTATGCACTTAGAGCCTTTGATCTTCTTCTTAAATACATAATAATAAAATAATGAGAACTAAAGGCTCAAAGGGAAGGCAGATTAGAAAGAACGAGACCTTTTGTGGTCTTCCATTCCCTTCCTGTTAAGAGTTCCTTAATAAGGTTTGCTCTTCCTTCCTAACATCAATAAAGGTGGTTTTTCCAGAAAATATGTGAAGAGCTGTACTTAGTGATTTAACTATGTTTTCTTTTTGGCTGTGTTTTAATTTATATATAATGTATGTTTAATTGAGGAGGGCTTGGAGATGTAGAAGTGGCCAATATGGAGGCTGCACCTTGCCCTCCAGATCTCTGTCTCCCCTGCAGATCTCTGGAGAGGAGGAGGGGGTGGCAGGGGAGCTGTGTGAGGGAAGGCAGCACTCAGATGGACACGCCTACCCGGTCATGCCCACCTGGCTGCAGTGAGTCATCCCATTCCCTTTCCAGTGGCGCCCCACACACCCTCCATGGGTGGTATATCCTGACCAAAGAAGTCAAAATTGACCTGGCCCAATCCCAGAATTGCTCCAGCTGCGGGTGGCAGAGATCCCTCCCGACCGAGAAGAGGGAAACCCCGAAGCAAGGGGGTGTGAGCAGAGCCTACGCTGATGCTCCACTGGATGCTTCAAATTTTGGAAAGAGGGGCACCAAGCCAACTGCTGAGCCCTGTGCCCAACCCAAAAGGTCACCCCGGGTCCTGCCAAGAAGTTGGAAAGCCAACCCCGCGAGTCAGGGAGAAAGCCCTGGAGGGAGTGGAGGTCGTTGAGTTCAACCCATCACTCAACAATGGTGTGAGGACTCTGACCACATCAATTAGGAGTCCGACGGAGAGTGACACTGACATGGATAATGACCTCTTGGTCACCCCGTGATACCTGTGACTATTGCCATAGAACTGGTGGTGCCTTCCTCGGGGCGTAAGGGAGACCTGTTTGCCCTCTTGGACTCGGGCTGCACCAGATGTCTGGTCAGCCCTGGCTTAGTTGAGAAGCTGAGTCTGTACTCAGGAAGCTTAAGATACCCATGGCTTTCTGCCAGTTGGATGGGTCAATAGTGGGGGGTGGAGTTTGCAACGTTTGTCACTGAACCAATAGAGATGAGAATGGGGGCCCATACTAAAACCCTGAGTTTGATCGTGGCACCAGGCATGGAGAGGCCCCTCATGCTGAGTCTGGCATGGCTCTTGAAATGGAACCCCTATGTAAATTGGAGGAGGAGGTTATTAAAGATTTGGTGAAAGGCACCTGAGGCAGAACCCAAAAAGAGACTGTCCGTGTCCAACCACACACCGCTGGGCTGCAAGGTGAAAAGGGAGATTGGGGCTATGATGCGGGAGTGACCCAAATCAGATCCCTGAATACCCAAGGAATACTGGGATTTGTGGGAAGTTTTCAGTGAGAAAGGCTTGGATGCTCTCCCCCCTCACTGTCCCACAGACTGCTCCATAAAAATACTGCTGGGGGCCAAATTACACAAGACTATGTTGCATTCCATGACCCCGAGGGAGCTAGACAAAAACTCAAAGCAGGGTTTTATACAGCCAGCTAAACCGTGGATGGCTGCCCCGGTGCTTTTCAGGAAAAAGAAGGATGGGTCCCTTTGCTTGTGCATTGATTATCGCGGGCTCAATGCAATCTGTGTTGAAAATGCTTACCCCCTGCCTTTGATGAAAGACATGTTGGCCCACCTGGCCAGGGGAAAAATCTTTACTAAACTGGACTTGCAGGAAGCATACTACCGAGTTAGAATAAAGGAAGGAGATGAATGGAAAACTGCATTCAACTGTCCTTTGTGATGCTTCTAATTTCGAGTACTCCCCTTTAGACTGCAAGGTGCCCCTGCCATCTTCATGCAGCTGATTAATGAGGTGCTGCATGAACACCTGTATAAGGGAGTCCTAGTTTATCTAGATTATTATTATTATTATTATTATTAATTTAATTTCTATACCGCCCTTCTCCCGCAGGACTCAGGGCGGTGCACAGCATATTAAAACAGATACACATATCAATAAAAATAAAAACCCCTCTAAAACCAAATTAAAAACCAAATATTCGAAGCTGTGTTCCAATTAAAATTATACTTAAAATCGTCCCTAAATAAAATCCT
>NW_015390971.1:13618-15080 GCF_001527695.2 Protobothrops mucrosquamatus | reverse complement strand
CTGAAGAGGGCGGCCGGGCGGTTATCTGATGACGCGATGAGCGAGGAATAGTAGTTAGTCCTAGCCACCCTCATCGCCACTAGGTAGGATCTAATATGTATCCTAACCTGTGTTCGGTTGGGTTCGGTTCGGCTGGCCCTCCAACTGCTCTCTAGGCTTCTTTTCCGACGTTTCATCTCTCTCAGCTCCTCGGTAAACCTGATTT
This sequence comes from Protobothrops mucrosquamatus, assembly GCF_001527695.2. Lineage (NCBI taxonomy): Eukaryota > Metazoa > Chordata > Lepidosauria > Squamata > Viperidae > Protobothrops > Protobothrops mucrosquamatus. The sequence continues at coordinate 14,875 of NW_015390971.1, read as the reverse complement.
ACACCAAAACCATGGCTGAGCATGTGAAACTAGTCAGAGCGATGCTTAAGAAACTTCGTGCCAGTCAACTATATGCTAAACTTTCCAAGTGTGAATTCCACTAGAGCAAAATTGACTATTTGGGGTACCACATCTCCCATGAGGGGATAGAGTTGGACCCTAACAATGTGTGAGCTGTGTTGGAGTGGGGTCCTCCCCGCACTAGGAAGCAACTTCAAAGCTTCCTAGGATTTGCAAACTTTTACCGCCAATTCATCCCATCGTTTGCACAAATAGCACTGCCCAGCACTAACCTGTTAAAGACCAAAGGGGAAGGGAAATCTAAACCTAGCCAGCCCCTAAAGTGGTCCATGGAGTGCCAGGCGGCATTCGAAAAACTCAAATACTTATTTGCCAAAGAACCCGGGGTAGGGGCGGTGGGGTGGCGGTCATTATAAGGGAGAGTCTGTGTCCAAGGGAGGTCACTGTGCCTCAGATAGACGGTGTGGAGTCCCTCCTTGTGAAGTGGGGACATGGGGTGCAAGTGGGCCTGTTGATAATATACCTGGCCCCCTGCTATGTGTCAACGGCCCTGCCTGAGCTGGCCGACGTGATAGCCGGGGTGGCAGTTGGGACCCCCAGACTTATAGTTATGGGGGATCTCAACCTGCCATCGGCGGGTGAGACGTCGGCGGTGGCTCGGGAGTTCATGGCCTCCATGACGACCATGGACTTGACCCAATTAGTTCATGCCCCCACTCACACGGGAGGACACACACTAGATATAATTTTTGTCTCTGGCCAGTGGCAGAATGATCTGGAAATGGGGGAGATAAATATAGAGCCCTTGTCATGGTCAGATCATGCTCTCCTCAGGATGGACTTCCGGACCGCTTCTCCCCGCCGCAGGGAGACGGAACCGCCTAGATGGTTCCGTCCCAGGCGCCTGATGGACCCGGAGAGGTTTCTGACGGAGCTTGGGCCATATCCGGTGGATCTAGGTCACGACTCGGCGGAAGATCAGGCTGCGGCCTGGGATGTGGCCGCAGCCGCAGCACTGGACCGAGTCGTGCCGTTGTGGCCTCTGACCCGACGTAGATCTCAATTGGCACCTTGGTTTACCGAGGAGCTGAGAGAGATGAAACGCCGGAAAAGACGCCTAGAGAGCAGTTGGAGGACTACCCGAACCGAACCCGACCGAACACAGGTAAGGACACATGTCAGATCCTACCTTGTGGCAATGAGGGTGGCGAGGTCTAACTACTACTCCACCCTCAT